>NW_016908927.1:1110359-1160334 GCF_001483705.2 Eufriesea mexicana
GGGGGGGGGGGGGTTGAACTACGTTTAAAATGTGAGGAGAAGGGGAACTTCCGTCTGCTCATGTTGACTTAGGAGTTAGCATACGCGCTTACCGCGAGACACCTCTATAGAAATGAAATTTATGATATGAAAATATTTACAATGATATGCTTTCATATTTTTGATAAAATTAAAAATAATTAAGCTGTTAGAAGAAATATATAACTTAAATTTAATGGTTCATATTATGTAACATTTTATTTTAAAATTGTAAGTTCAATAAATGTTATTACATTTTACATAATACTTAAAAAAAATATAAAAAAGTAATTTTAGTTAGTTTTTATTTTGTCATCAATTCGGTAGGGTATGGACAAATAAGCAAACAGGAGGTGATTTCTTATAAAAAAATAAGACAAAAAAGAAAAGGGAAATTTTTTCGTTTTCAATTTAATGATTAAAATAATTGAATTTTAAAATTTGTTTCATGCGTATGTAATTAAAGCTAATAAAGAGATGCTGCGAACAGTCCGTCTCTGATTTGGATGAAACTTGGTAGGCTCAAAGAACAGCCAAAAATATTCCGCCTCCTCAGTTGTACCATCGATGCTGAAACATCCTGTATGTAATAATAATATATATTATTATTATTGTTATAATATATATTATAATCGTATATTAATTAATAATAATTATAATTGTATTTTTAAAATATTATATTTTAGATTAGATAAAATGATTATTTTTTAAATTAGATGAAATAACTAAAATAACATGTACGTGTCAATATGTATAGAATAGATAGATCCTTATGTATATTGTATTTGTATAGTTAATTTGTAATAATTCTAAACTACACTTATCTCGACGTGTTTAGTCCGATTAAACGCAGACGGCACCGGCGTTGACGCGAGTATAGCGAGCCCCAAACATCCGACATGGATGCGACATATAAGTAACCGATATAAAAATGCAATCTTTACATTATTTGCTGAGACCACTGTACATATATACGTATATTGTTGTTTTTGAAATAAAAAATGCAATTTCTTTTTATTATATGAACAATCGCTGTAACTCTTCAAATAAACATTAACAATAACAATTTTTTAAAAATATTATTGAATATTTTTTGTTAACTTTTACATTTTTTTTCACTATCTCTAAAACCATACAATTTTTAGTAAAACAATTTTTTGTTATATCTTATCGTTTTCGAGTTAGCTCTTGGATAATTTCATTCCTTAAACTTGAATTACCACACTAAGAAAGATATTTTTGGCAGTTCTTTAAACCTACCAAGTTTTATCCAAATCGGAGGCGAAGCATTTGCGGGATCTCCTTGTAAGATATGATTCACCGAGTGATATATAATGCCTATTATCTCTTCAACATTATTTACAAAACACAAAATTCCAGAAAAAAAAAGAAAGTGAATGCGATTATTTTATTTATCATTAAGTACAAAGTTACTGAAACATAGCGCAATGGTTACAATTGCAAACTAAATCTAACATTATTATGATTAGGATTATTATTTCTTAAAATACTATCTTCGATAAAACTTCACTGATAAATATAATTACAGTTCTGATATCATGGTTTAAAAGTACCATTTTTTATAAGATTTTATTCTACTCTTGTATCGTTCTTGGATAGGAAATCTTTAGGATAATACCTTTTGAAGTAACGAGTGATAATAAATAAATATCATTGTATGGGAGATTAACAAAATGCAACTGTTCAGGAGAAAGTTGAAATAAACCAAAAGTTGTAGAACATTATTTACAAACACGGTAGACACTATTGTACTTATGCATGCATAAAACGAATATTTAAAATCGATTATTTTAAAAACTAAGTAAAAAATAAAGAAAATGTTAATTTCTTTTTTTTTTGTTTATACATGTTATTTAACCGTATTCTCGGCTATGTGTGTATGTGTGTGTTGTATTTTATAAAATTTGACATTTATTTTGTTTATGTTACTTATGCAATACTGTGTATGAAAAATTGCTATATTAAGTGGTTTTCATTTGACTATTATGTCCTACATGGTAATAATAAATAATTTTTGATATTTTATAAAGAGATGTATGTGAACTATTTCTTATATATTGTCTTGCACAAGTCATAAAATTATTGACATATCATGTAATCTTAAAACAAATTCCTTCAACAATTGCTTTTTTGCCAACTTCATGAGATGGAAGAACAGCCATGTGACTCTGAAAAAATACAATTATATTATCTGTACTTCTTTTCATTTTAAAAAATAAACCATTATACCATTGGTGTTTGTTCATTTGAATTCATGTAACCTATTATCATTGAATTTGTAGAATGACTCCAAAGGAAATCTCCTAATCCTTCTTGAGGTGCATATCGAATAGCAATAACACCTCCAAGTTTTTGTTCAAGGTCATATAAAAATTTTGAATCTAAAAAGATTTTCATTTATTTATACTGACACAAATTCTAAAATTATTAATTCTAATATAGAAGATATTTTTTGACGCTGAAAAGAAATAATAAAGTAGTTACGAGTTTTCACCGATAAAATCAGTTTTCATGGAATGATATAAGTTGGTAATAGGACAAGAACTATCTGATATAGCTTCTGCAACTGTTCGTGCTAGTAAAGTCCGAATAAGATGTTCTCCACAGCCTGATGTGCTTGTTCCTATAGAATATTTGTTTTTATGTGCCCATGTACCACATCCCCACATTCCTGCCTTTAAGTTTAATAATATTATAATGCTACCTCATGAAATGTTTATAAGTGATGTTAATAAATATGAAAACAAAATTACAATTTATAATAAATACTATACCTGTCCCACTCTTCCTGGATGTTTTAGAATAATACCACCACTAGAACAAGCTCCAGCAATATTTCCTTCTTTATCAACACATATTGCTCCAACTGTGTCCATTCTTTGCTTAGTACACTAAATAATTTGATTTAAGGTTATATTA
Organism: Eufriesea mexicana; assembly: GCF_001483705.2. Classification (NCBI taxonomy): domain Eukaryota; kingdom Metazoa; phylum Arthropoda; class Insecta; order Hymenoptera; family Apidae; genus Eufriesea; species Eufriesea mexicana. The sequence goes on from NW_016908927.1 coordinate 1,113,318, forward strand.
TCAAAAAATTATATAGAGATATTGAAAAACATTTACCTTGTGAATTTCTGTATTAGAATTTTCTATTTTTTTTTTGTAATGTTTATACATTTTCTGCGCTTTTGCTAAAAATTATTAAACTATTTAATTAGTAAAGATAATTTAGATATAACATATAGACATATAGATATAACAAAAAAGTATTCGCTAAATGTTAAAATTATTTACAGTGAGTAACGAAAATATTCGGAATACCAAAAAGTATATATGAAGTATACATGGATTTATTTCTTTATATCTTAACTCTTTATGCATAAAATCAATGTATTCTTTTTTCACGTGATAAGACATTTATTAGAGTTATAAAGTATATAAATATTTTTCTTAGCAGTTTTATAAACAATATATTCTAATTAAAAATAACTGAAAAGATGTTATTATTGCGTTACAAAAATATTCGGACACATTTAAAGAAACGTGATTTGAATGTCCTAAATAACAGTATATTTTGTAGCATGACTTTTCGCTTCTAAAACGTATCTTAAAAATATTTTGAGATACTAGAAATTATTTTTTTCCAAAAAATCAGGACTTCTACATTCTCATTCTTCTTGTAATCTTTTTTAAGCTCATTTTTTAAATTTATAGAAATTATTCTTATTCTATAATCTAATTTATTCCACAAATTCTCTATCTGATTAAAATCTGGAGACTGTAGAGGTAAATGCATCACTCTTTTGCAATTATATACCAAAAATTCTTATATTCAAACCTTGTGCTTAGGGTCATTTATTGACAAAATGTAAAACTGTTTGAATGCTCATTTTGATAGCACTTAGTATTAAATTATCCTTTAATATATTTAAATATTTGTTTTTGTCCATGATGTCGTCAATAAAAATTAATCTGTCAGCGCCACTACACCAAATACAACCCCAAACTACTTTCAGTGTTTAAAAGTCACTCAAGAATTTTTTACTTTTAACTCAGTATTTGCTCTTTTCCAGACCATTACTTGTTCATCTGTATGAGATATATTAAATTTACGTTTGTCTGCAAAAATGACAACATTGACTTGTAGACAAATTTCTCTGCAAATCAGACTTGTTCCTTTCTATTTATTTTATTCATGAAGGGCTTTTTGCGTACAACATTATAACTATTTCCTTTTAACAATCGTTGGATACTTTGAGGATGCACATCTTTTTGTATTTCTTAAGATAGCGATAGGAAATACATGATGTCAGCAACAGTGCTCTTACTTAAACTCAATATTTTTCCAATCTCACAGTATAATTTGTCTTTTCCAAGGTGAAAAATCACAAGTTGTCAAATATTAAATGAGGTATTGACTTGGTGACCCACTGTTGCAAACTTATAATCAACTTATAATAGAAATTGAAACTAAGAAATTATGAGAAACTTTGCCTTCCAATGCTATCATATATTCACAAAGTTTATAAGCATAATGTCTTTTTGCAAATTCACGAATGCTTAAAATGAATAATTTACAGAAACATACAAGTGTCCAAATATTTTTGTTACTCATTGTATATAATTTAAAGAAAATTATTGATATTAATATTTTTTGTTATAATATCTAATAATATTTGTGACATAAATAAGGATAAGTTCAAATATAATAGAACTTGTATTCACAAATTATAAGACTATGGATTATTGAATATAAATTGGGCATAATATTTCAATGTACATACTTGAAATTAATTGTTCTGGAGGTAAAGTTTGTATTCCCATTTCTTGTGCCCATAAATGTGCACCATTTCCAACTAAAAAACTGATAACATAAAATTATATTTATCTATTTTTATATTTAAATTATAAACATATTTTTATTATTGTTAATCTTGATAATATCAATTTAATATTTACCTTGGTGGAATTCTACCATATGCGATTTTAATTGATTGATATTCACAAAGTCGTTTTGCTAATAAAACAGGATTTTTTATTCCACTAACTGCACCAACTGCACCAAACTGTAATGTAGTACCATCCATAACACTTGCATCACATTCTACTACTCCTTCCAATGTAAGATTGGAACCAAATCCAGCATTGGTTAAAGGAGAATTTTCTAGTATCATTACAGTTTCTACTACAGCATCTAATGAACTACCACCAGTTTTTAAATTCTGTATACCCTTTAAGTATATTTTATTAGAATTATAAAGTGATATATTATAGTGTTATTAAAATGATGCAAATAAAAAATAAAAATGACTTACAGCTTTACATGCTTGACGACATAGTTTTTGATATTTTTCTTTAAGAGCTTCTGAATGTCGACCTGCTCCTAATAAGATATGTTACTATATTAATGAATATAAGTACTTATCTTAACCATAATTATAATTTATTTTGTTTTACTGCAATTGTATTAAAATATATAGTTTAGAAAATAAATAACATACCTACATGAACAGCTACAAATCCTTGATTAATATTACTCATTACATCTAATAAATTTTTACTGTTATCAATTCTATATTTTTTTTCATAATTACGATTCGTCAAATATGTTATTTATATATTGAGTAGAAGTATATAAATATCTGTAAATAAAATTACATTTATAAATTTGTATCTAATTTATATCTTAATGACCTATAAATTTAATTATTATTTTTTTCTGGATATCAGATTAGTTTTGAACAATGAGATTTAACGATATATGAATGAATAAAAAAATAACTTATAATTTCAAAATATCATAATTTATAATACTTTAAATAACTCAAGTTGAAATATAAGTTTTACATAGAAATATAAAAGGGTAAAATTGTTCAAACATGTAGTTCTTAAAACCAACACCAAAGGGCGTAAATTTTTCCACGAAATACGCGGGACTTGTCAATCCATACTCTGTATTAATACCAATGGAATTAAACACACAGTTTATTACTTGTTATATTTAAATTTGGACGTGAAGTACGTAACATGTACAATATTTTTATGTTTTTTTGGAATATGTAAAATTCATATTACCAGTTATTAACATAAAATTTTAATTTTTGCAAAATTAAATTAAGACTTTTCATAGGTATATTTACATTTTCTAATTTATATGAATATCATACTTTACATATTCAATAAAAAATATTTGTTTATGTTTATATTTGTTTCTTTTGGCATTAGGATGTCTCAAGTACTAATAAATGTTATTTTAGGTTATTTGAATCAACATTTCTAATATTGTGGCTATCTATTTCAACTTTATACAATATATGTATATGTATATATAATACGTGTGTGTGTGTGTATATATATATAGTGCGTCTATATACATATGCATATTTATTTATTTATTTATTGTAAGTATTTAAAGCTTCATTTATTTTTATATCAAACACTTACTTGTATAATAAACTTTGTTGTTTTATTATAATTGATAAAAATTTGATAAAGCTTTTAGGATTACATAATAAACAATAAAAAGTATATAATTTATAATATATTGAATGGCCATAGTAGCGAAAAATATTTGGACTTTGTGCTGCAAGCAATTGTTTTCGTACAACAATCATGTTGATATTCAATTTTCTAAAAAAATTTTTTGGATGGGTAGATGAAGCACCTCGAAAACGTAGAGCAGTTTCATTTAGTTTAGAAAAAGAATTTGTTACTCCAAAAAAACATAGATCAGATTATAAAACTATTAATGTGGAGGAAGAACCCATTGAAATCAAAGATGACAGTGATGATGATGTTCAAGTTATTATCAAACATAAATATTCTCCTATTAAATCTTCTAGTAGATTAAATGGTAAATGTAGTAATAGAGATAAATCACTTACATGCTGTTCGTCATCCTTTTCTCCATTAAAATCGCAAGCATATTATGATACACTAAATATGGGATATTCTGATACTAAAAGAGAAAAAGTACAAAATGTTGGACATCAACAATGTTCAACATTGACTAAAACCCATCATTTAAAAGAAATAAATCAGTATGAAGAATTATTACAAAATTTTCTTCCACGTAAAATACATGCTACATATGATAAACATGAAGATAAAAGATCTACACAGAAACCAATAGAAGTAATAGATTTAGAAAAATCTAAATCTTTGACTCCTTTGCCGAGAACACAGTTAACTTTTAGAAAACGTGATTCAACGTTACAAATGCATAGGAATACTCCAATTAAAGAAAAAAAAGATAAAGAAATAATTACTTTAAATAATGATAAAAAAGAAGAGACAATACATTCCCTTCATGATAAAACACCATCTCAGAAAAAGAATGTTGCTGTGGAAAAATTTATACAAAATAAACATATGGAATGTATAAGTACAAACACATTAAGGGATCGATTAGCAGCAAAAGCTGTAATGAGAGAGGATTTTGTTCCTCAAGTAGCAAAACGTTATAATGAACGTATTGAACAACGTTACAAGGAAGCAGAAGAACTTAAAAAGATGACATGTGTATTATCCAAACATAATCGTTTAGCTAGAGAAGCTGCTTTAGAAGAACATTTAGCACGGTCTATGAGATTATGTGAAGCTGTTTTAGAAGAAAGAGAAGAATTAGAAGAGCCAGAATTACCTATCTTAACAGAGGAAATGGTACAAGAAATAAAGAATGCTCTTACTCCTCGACCACCAGATGAAGTTCTAGTTGAAGGATTTGGTTTAAGAATCACAAGAAAAGATATTCATACATTAGCTGATTTAAATTGGTTGAATGATGAGGTCATAAATTTTTATATGAATTTACTAATAGCCAGAAGTGCTAATGATAAATATCCAAAAATACATGCTATGAATACATTTTTCTATCCAAAATTAATCTCAGGTGGACATTCATCTTTAAAGAGGTGGACAAGAAAAATTGATATTTTTGCACAAGATCTTATAGTTGTTCCTATACATTTAGGTATTCATTGGTGTATGTCAGTAATTGACTTTAGAGATAAATCTATTCGTTATTATGATAGTATGGGTGGCAACAATTTAAAATGTTTATCAGCACTTCGACAATACCTAGAAGATGAAAGCTTGGATAAAAAGAGACAAACTTATGATACTAGTAACTGGAAGTTTGAATGTGCCAAAAATATTCCACAACAAATGAATGGGAGTGATTGTGGTGTTTTCTCTTGTATGTTTGCTGAATATATTTGTGCAAATAAAAAAATTACATTTACACAGCAGGACATGCCATATTTTCGACATAAGATGGTTTATGAAATATTAAAGTCCAAGCTTTTATAAAAAAAATATTATTTATTTATGTAACTACTGACAATGGCTAAGTTATATAGCTTATAGCAACTTCCAAAAATGATAAAATATTTTAGCATAAAAGAGTCTATTATTGGGTAGAATATTCTAAAAATACAACATTTATACTGAATAGTAATGTTATTCATATTATTATCATAGTATTAAAAGGAGTTATGCAGTATGATTTCTTTTATACTGTCAAAAGTGTATTTTTGTTTGAAAATAAACTGTTAAGTTTTTGCAATGTAAAAAAGAACTTCATGAACATAAATTAAAAGAATATTATAATAGATAGTATTTCCCCAATGAAAATACCATACTTATTTTAATAATAAAATTTATTCATAAAAAGTATAATATTTAACCACCGCACATTCTTTATAAAAAATAAGGAAATGCAATGTATTATAATGCTTTATTTCGAATAAATGTAAAATTTGTTTAATTATTCATATACAAATATTTATATATTTTATGTTTGAAATTATTCATGTAATAAAAAAAATAATTTTTTTGATTATGGTTATATTCCACAAACATTTTATTTCAATATTTCAATCCAAATAATATCAAAACAACATCGGGCGAATCCGATGATGTCAAAATGTCAAATACTAATGCGCGGTTGTAACTATTCACTAATTTTATTTATACTTTGTCACTGAATACATATATAATATAAAAAGCATATAAAATAATATTATATCTGTTATTAGAATTTGTAATTATTATTATTTAATAAATGGATTATTTTACAAACTTTCAATATCGTATCATAACTTAAATAACCTATTGTATGCAGCGTCTGCGGCTTATAAGTTGATTGCAAAATAGGCTGATAAATCTTTTATAATTATAACAAACATGAGTGCTTATAGTGTAATAACATCGGATTTTATAAATGTATGTATTACTAATTCTAGTCAAAGTTCATATTGTGTAGAAAGACGATTTCAAAAGGGAATAACAATTAATGAATTTAAGGTAAGAATATGTAATAATAGTTGTATATTATTTTTTGATTATATATACTTATTTTATTATATTAAAGGGAAAATTGGAACTTGTTACTGGTGGTAATCCACTAACAATGAAGATTGAAGTATATGACAAAAATGATAAATTAATTTGTAAATTAGATGATGGTCAACGTTTGTTAGGATCATATCCTATTGATGATGGGATGCGAATACATGTAACATTAATTTATATAAATTGATGGAAAACTTTTATTTCATTGTATAAATAATATAAATAATATTTTAGGTAGTAGATAATTTTTCTCGTACAGAGGAAAATTTAAGTAATGTAGAAAAATTTGAAATATCTGAAGAGGAATATGCTAAAAGAACAGGTACAGTAATCAATAAAGTATAAATTATAATTGGAAATTTGTATATATAACAACTGATTAGTAAAAACTTTAAAAATGTGTTCTATTTTGAAATAAGTAAATTAAGATATCTTAATGTACATTTGGAAACATCTTTTTTCAATATATAATTTAATTTAATATGTTACAATTTTTTGTTTATTTCTAAGTCTCAATATTCATAATAATTTTCTTAATAATTTTATTAATCATATCATATATTATTTTATAGATAATTATAATATTATTTTATAACATAATTTTATAGAAAACATTTTATGATATCAATTTATTACTTAGATGATTGTAGAATATTAATATGAATTTGTACATAGAACTTCTAATTCTTTTGACTAATTTTGAATGTATGTATACACGTGTGTGTGCGTGTGTGAATATATTTATGCAGTTTAACTAAACATTAAATTTTTAATATTTTAGATACTGTAAAAGCATTTTTGGAAAAAAATAAATTAGGAAAATATAATGAGGAAGAAATGAAAAGAAAAGTAGAAGAAAAAAAGCAAGAAGAAGAAGCAGAAACATTAGCTGCTCAGTTATGTAAAGTTGGTGATCGTTGTGAAGTTTGTGTACCAAATCAACCAAAACGAAGAGCTACAATCATGTATATTGGTAAGTACAACTTTTGTTTAAATTTATTGCTTGATTATATCATTTTTGTTCATGATTTGTCTGTAGGTAAAACTGAATTTAAAGAAGGTTGGTGGATTGGAGTAAAATATGATGAACCACTTGGTAAAAATGATGGAACGTAAGGTTATATTTATTTTATATTAATTATATATTAATTATATATTTTCATGTAATTTAATCTTCATGTCTGGTATGACTTTTTCTGTAGCTTTAATGGAAAAAGATATTTCGAATGTTTACCAAAATATGGTGGATTTGTAAAACCAGCACATGTGAGAGTAGGAGACTTTCCAGAAGAAGAATTTGATTTAGATGAAGAATTATAAAATATTAACATATTTCATCAATCCGATTTTTATTAAAAATTAGAACTTACAAGGGATTTAGAACTGATAACATCTATTATATATAAAAACGCTTAATATTTTCTTCTCTTTATTATATCTGGTCTCCAATTCACAGGATGTGTTTCTTCAGTCTGGAAACATGAGTAACAAAATAATTATATGTCTGTATCTTAATCATTGATATAATTAACATTTAAAAAATAAAATTTTCTTACAGCAGTATCATCTTCTTTATAAATTTTGATTGTTTTGTCTGCTTCTGTTGTAATCATGCGAGTACCAGACATGTCAAATGTAATACTAAATACTCCAGCTTCACTATCCATTGAACCTGGTTGTACAGGTGCTTGTAAACGTTGAAAATTATATCTAAAAGTTCATATATTTATAATAAGTGATACTAAAAACCAATTTAAAAAATATAATCCTTACATCAAATATTATTTACCCTGTTCTCCAATCCCAAAGATGCATGGTACCATTATCTGCTCCAGAAACTAACACACCATCAGGATTAACAGCCAGGCAATTAACTATGGCGTTATGTCCAGATAAATTTTGAATAAATTTTCCTTCTGGGCATTTCCATTGTTTAATATTATCTGGAGATGCAGATGCAAACATATATCTAATAAACAATATAAATTAACTTGAAGAAAATGTACACATATATAAGTATATATAAATCAAAGAAAAATACATACAATGATGGATGAAAAGTTACAGCTCTTACACTCTTTTTATGATTTGTTAAGGTAGCTTTAGATTTTCCAGCAGCTAAATCCCATAATCGTATAGTACAGTCATGACTTCCAGTAATTATCTAGTTAAATAAAAATTAAAAAGAATATATACAGTTGACAATTTTATTTTTAAATACATAGTAATGTTAAACGAAAAATACCTGTGGTTCAGCTGTTTGACAAATTACACTAGCAACTGTGTTAGTATGACCAACTAGTGTATGTACATTTGCTTTAGTCCGCATATCCCATACCCTTGCAGTAGAATCTCTACCTGCAGTTACTAATACATCAATACTAGGATGTAATGCCATGGAATAAACAGCTGATAAATGACCATGGTAATGTCTTATAACCTGTGAAAATAATAAATTATGAAGTACTAAGTTTATTAATCATTAATTAACGAATATATAAAATAATACCATAAATATATTTAATAACCTTGTTGTACTCAAGGTCCCAACATTTTACTTGTCGATCTTCTCCACAAGAAAATAGATATGGATGCCTTTGAGAAAATGCAAGTCCACGAACACTACTTATGTGACCAGTTAAAGAAACTTTCAATTTACCACTTGCAAGATCCCATATCTAAAATTTTTGAAAACATATTAATATGAATAAAATTTAGTATACAAAATAGATCAAATAAACTTGAAAAGTTTGAAAACGATTTTAATCATTTTAATATAATAAATATGATAAATATATTTAATTTATATATATTAAACTGTTGTTTTTAATATAAGTTTAAATGAAAAAGATTTTATTTCTATCTATATCATTAAGTTAAAATAATTTCCATTGATTCCTATAATGTTTCCTTAAAAGTAATCAATCTAATTGTTCTCAAATATTTTTATACTTTTACTCAAAATTAAAAATTATTTTTTTTATTGCTTTTAATTGATTATAATTGTTAGTATAAATAATTGTTAATATTTTATAATGCTGTTTCACGTTTATATTTTTATTTTTTCATTTAAAAACTCAACTAAGCTAGATTATTCTAAACTTTAAACAATTGTAAATTTAAAAAAAAATAATATCATCAATATAATGTTGCTAAGAAAAAAGTGATACAGGCGTAATTTTATCAAAAATTAAATCGAAAAAATGGAAATTTTCTTTTTTATCTCTTTTTATTGTTTGAATTTTTAGGAATGACTCTAAAATATTAAGGTAAATTTCGCTAAAAAGGCGAAGCATTTCATTACATGTGTTTTAGCACATGTAAAAAATGTAATATGCGTAACATTTGAAACTAATTTCTCTTTACTTTAGGGCATTCATTTAAAACTGTTTTGTTATTTCTACTGTGGTAAATTTTTCGTATGAACAGGAAATGTTTGAACCAAGATAACTATGTGAATCAAGAATATTGAATCTAATGCGATCAGTGATGTGAATGAAGAGTGTCTGTATCAAGTGAATGAAACTAGGGCCAAGCCAACAGTCACCCCATTATTTTCAAATGTGTTTTTCTTAAAACCATATTTTTTCATACTAGGCAGCTCAATAACTCAATCAATTTTCATCCAATTTACTTAAAATTTTGTATGGTAGTTCCTAATACAATACCCTTTAGTTGCACATATGGAATTTTTGATTTAATAATTAATTTCGGCGTGGTATTAAAAGAAATATTAAATTTTTTACACGTTTTAGAATTCTTTTCTTCAAAGTATCATCATTTTATAATAAATTATCATTTTTTTAAATCCCTACATGCAGCTGAAATTACTGTCTTATAGTTTAAAAAATTGAATGATTTCTTGTTTAAGAATATTCAGTGAAAAATCATAGGTCTGTCCATTTCTAACAAATTTCTGGAGGCTTCTCACACTGGCACCTATTATATTAATAATAATTAACATTTTTATATGAAATTTTTACAAGATGCAATTTAAAAAATGTATGTTTTGAAAGCATGAAACATTTAATAAAAAAGAGTATCAAAATTAACTTCAAAAAATTCTTGAAAATTGCTTTTATTTTCAACCATGACGGTGGTTTGTATAGCTTAAAAAAGTCAGTAAAAAAACAATTGTTAATTTTGTATTTGGATATTAATTAAAAAAGCTGAAGATGATAAGGGGGATATATGAGGAAAGAGTAAGTGAATTCACTGAAAATAGGACAAACAAAGGAATTTGTTTACAACAAGAGGACTAAAATAAGGCTGCCCACTGCGTCTAATGTTATTTAATGTATTTATCAATAGTATTTATGAAATATGAGAAAGAAAAAGTGTAGGAGGCAGCAGTAATAGGCAAAAATCTTTGCTCTGAAATTCGCGGATGATGTGGTTCTAGAAGCGGACGAAGCAGGACTAAGAGAAATATTAAAAGAAAGTTCTATTTCACATAGAAAGTGAAATAGACAAGATTGAAGTAAGCAGGCAGGAAGAATGAGAATTACAAGGACTAGAGCATATAATAAAATTAGAAACATTAAATATAATAGTAGATATAAATACATTAGGTTAAGTACTAAACTAGAATACCTGAGTACCTAAGATGAGAGTAGCTGAAAGTCAAGATTGATAACAAGGATCAAGTGTAGTAATCGAAATTAGCATAATAGGGTATACTAAAGCATTTATCAAAAAATTGTCTGGATTTAGAGGGGATATAGACGAGATAATATCAAGAAAAATAAATGGAAAAATTGTAAATTGAATAGCAGAAGTGGAAAAGAAAAGGAAGGAAAAGAAGCTGCAACTAGGGGATAATGTAAGCAGAATGTTCTAATAATGATATGGATGAAAAGAAATATCTTTTTACCAAACCAAGTTTCTTTTCCAAAGCTAAAAAGGTTGAAAAAATTATTATTATTACTAGTATTACTACTACAAGTACTATTACTTATGTTTTACTTGTCAAGCTTTATATACAAAGAAATCGAATTTCCTTTTCTTCACTATCCTAAATTTAATTTAAAAAGAACATATTACTATATCAACCACTCTTAGCTTTTACTTTTTAAAAGATGTACTACTATGTCAACTGCTTTCAGTTTTTGCTTTTGAAACGATGTAGTATTACATCAATGCATAAGTAATCTCAAAATCTTTAAATTCGGTAGATATATGTAACACTTATAGATTCTAAAATTTAAACATATGTTCCCTGTAACAATATTACTTTTTTAATTTAATAAATATTTAAGTTAAATATTGCTTGTTCTTATGAATAAAACATTTATGAACAAACCACTGGCTATTTTTCTTATATAAAAGCAATCTTATAATTTTCTGATATTTCAATATTAATTTTTGGCAAACTTACTTGCCGAGTTTCAGAATCATGATTTTCTTCATGCGTCATCAGTCGAAAAAATAATTAAATAAATTAATTTAATAAATGCTACAGACTATTACTTTTCAAATAAATAATTATCCATTTTGAACTTTTTATGATTTAAAGGAACATATCACGTATGAATTTTTCATTGACAATTAGATCCAAAATTGGTAAATTTCCATTATTCTATGAATCTGAATGATTATAATTAATTATATAACTTCTAAGATATTAAACTATTTGCAGTTGTTTTATCACTTTATATAATACATACATAATTATGATACAATATAAAATAATGCAAAACAAAATAATAATATGCTATATAATTTAATAATAATATTAAGTAAAATGATAATCTTACTTTAATTACTCTATCTGCTGATGCTGAACCTGTAGCAAACCACTCATTTCCTGGTTCAACAGCACAACATCTTACCCAACCAAGATGGCCACTAATAACTCTATACAATTTCCATGGTGCATGCCACTTTGGTTTTGCCATAGATGGTGTTTTCTTTTGTGGTATAAGTAATGCAATATTAAGCGCATTTCCTCCTGAATTTGCTTGACTGGTTACCACTATACTATTGTTTTGTGTAGGATTATAAGGTACAACTGCACCATTATTATTTCCTCCAAAAGATTCATCTATAAAATATTTGATTATTAAAGTTATAATATATAAAGTTATAAAAATATATTACTATTATTATTGTTGAAATAATAAGTAACATGTTTATATATATATATATAAATACCTCCTGGTGGAGGAGGATCCATATTTTCATTTTCATTTTGTGTTTTTATTATATTGTTATTCTTGACACGCTCTAGTACAGGGCCATAAGAATCTTTTGCTTTTACAGATTTTTTCATTTTTTGTCTGTAAAACATTATTATACTATTTAATTAATATTTATTTATATTAGAAGTATACAGTATACTTACAAATTAGGATCCACAGGTGGTAAATTACCTTGATTTAATAAAAACATATCATGTGTCCTTTTTAAAGAACGAAATACAAGAGTATGTACAGAATGCCTTTGTACATCCTACAAAGAAAAATGTATAATTTAAAAACTTTTTAGTTAAAAGTTATATTGCTATAATTCATCTCCTTTATATTTATAGTATTACCTATAGGTTGTAAGTAATACAATGATAATTATCTATATTAAAAAAATGATTACATTTAATGAACAATTATTTAATAAAATCTGAAATGCTTACCATTTCTGTGAATATAAATGTTTAAATTAAATGTAATATAAACTTAAAAGTATTTCGAGATTTGTTATCATCAAACATAAAATAATTTATCTATCTATAAGTTAAACTTTTACTATATTGTAACTTTTTATTCATTCCTTCAAAATTTCATTTAGATAAAAATTAAAAAATTTTGAAATACAAATACAAGTGTCTCTTTCATTAATAAACTCAATAACACATTACAAAAAAAGGTTATGTTTAAAGTTTAAATTACTAGAGATTTTCATTTTTATTTTATGAAACTATTTAAACTGTATAGATATTTATGTATGAATATTAAGATGAAATAGTATAAAGAGTAAGAAAAAAAATTATGAAAAGTTTATCTTTTATAATTTTACAATGTATAATAACTATTGCTGATAGAAACTGAAAGTATAGAATTGTCGAATCACAGTGGGTTACAATATAGAAATATTTATAGCAAATGGTGCTAAAGATTTAACATATTGGTTAAAATGAAAGAAAATCTATTATTTACTGGAATAAAACAAAACGTAGAGAAAAACAAAGAATTTTTATAATTTTCTACAACAGTAAAATAGAAAACAGTAATGTGAGCAAATGAATTAGCATATAAGAAAATAAAATATATTTAACAATTTTCTGAACGCTAAAATATAACGAGTATAATCACGAATAACGTCATTAAAGTTATGTGTAAAAGTAGTATAAATTATACTGTTTAATAACGCTATTTCTACTTTTCTTTAGAGATTTGAATTAATTTCTTTAAATTTTCTTTTCTTCCTTTAAGCGGGAAAATAACCTTGTAAATTTCAGTGTGTATTGTATTATCATCTCGCTTGTTAGCGTAAAGGAATGTTCTCAATCTTCCTATTCTTCATATTTTTAATTAGTGAAAGTTTGTATTATTGAAGAGTAGTAAAATCTCATATATAATAATTATCATACACCAGATGACTGGCGATCCCTTATACCACACGTGTTTATCACACACGTACAGGTAGACCTCAATATGATATTAACAATTTTTAAAAACATTTCGAGAACTAGAACTGGGTGGCAGTTATTGTTCAAATAAAAGTCGTTCAGAATTTCATCCTCTGTAACATATTTCAAAATCATCGAGATCAATCTGTCTTAAGCAATTTCTTTAAATTTTAATTTTTATAACAAAAAATAGCAAAACATTGCTTTTTCAAACCTCCAAATATTTATTCAAGATTTATATTTTTGACTGATGCTGAAATACAGCATATTTTGAAAAAAACTATAAAAAATAAAGAGATTCAGAGCAAATTTATTAATATAAACTTTTACCATAATTTTTACCAAAATTTCGATGATTTATGAATATGTTTTACACTTTTTTCTTTGCATATAATGGGTGGTCTGTCTTAGTTTTCGAAATATTTACAAAAAACTTTCGGCATTAAAACTGTACTCTACTCAACGTTTATGTTCGTGGCAATGTGTGTATCACTATAAACTTTCTACTTATCTACTGTTTCTATAAGCATTTTGTATAACGAGTAAACTCGACAAAAAAATACTTCATAGATTTGAACAGATTTTTTTCTAATATTTCTGTAATGTATAAAGAACTTTAAAAAATTTTGTAAAACTACATAAAGAAAAAGTAGTACCCCCTCGTGCTGAGCATTGTAGTTGTAAATAAAGTTTTGAAATTCTTTATACCTATAGGCAGATTGTATAATATTGAAAGTTTTTTGTAAATATCTCGAACACTAAGACCGACAATCCTTATTGTGCAAAGGAATTTTTTTAATTAAGCTGAATAATTTTGATTTATATTTAACTTAAAATTAGATTAGGTTAGGTTAATTTTTTGAGGTGACGATACATATTTAGCCCGTTTTTTTGCCTAATCGGTGAAATTTTTAAATAAAATATAATGTTTAGTATAAGTATTGAACTTCCGACAAGCATCAGTAGTGCTGTGAATGTGGTGCGCATCTATCATCTATCTTTGAGACTGTTTCATAGATACGTATGATGGGCAGAATTTAATAGTACTAAAGGATTTTTGCTAATATTTCAAAGACTAAGGTTAACTATCAATCATATATAGAAGAAAAAGTTGTTCATAATGTTGCTGGTTGCAAAAATTATCAGATTCTGTGGGAAATTGATACATTGATAAGTTTACCTCGAGTATCTCTATTTTATTAAGTTCAATAGCTTCAAGGGGGAAAAATACTCTGGATGAATTGAAAAAAATTATATTTTTTAAATGTTTTCTTAATGTTTGAGGTCAAGAATAACCCGATAAAATGTTAAAATGAAATTTGTAAAAATAAGGAAATTAGAGTAGTTTTATTATATTGTAGAATGATGGCAAAAGGCACCACTTGATTTTAGGATATTCATTCAAAAGTCTTTCTGATACAAAAATAATTATAATCATAAAACTGCATTACCAGTAGACATAATCACATGTATATATATCACATTTATTTACAAAAACTTAAGTGAATAAGAATTATTGATAAGATGTATAAATGAAAGTATGCAAAATAATGTGGCTAATTATGTGGGTACGGCTAAAGTGGTTTAATTGACAACTTATTTAGTTATAATTGTATTTAATAATGGTTACTTAGTTGTTATCAGTAATGGAAGTTTTTAACATCAAAATTGGATCATGGACAGCTTGCACATTTAGATAAATAAGATATAATTCTATAAATCATGTTTTTCAAACTAGGTGGATCAATAACTCAGTTAATTTTCACCCAAATTTACTTCAAATTTTGAGTGACAGTTTTTAATAATATTCTCTTTAGTTGCATGCATGAAATTTTAAAATCGATAATTAATTTTTACATAATATTGAAAAATTATCCAATTTCTACCCACATTTTTTAACCTTTTTTGTCATAGATTTGTCATTTTATAACAAATTATTATTTCTTTACATCCAAACATGCAACTGCAATATACTTTTATAGTTTAAAAAAATTTAATGATGTTTCATATCAAAAATTGTAATGAAAAGTTACATATCCATCTATTTTCAAAAAATTCCTTTTTTATTTTTCTCTAATGTTTACTATTTGCAAGCAAAAAACACTGGTCTAAATTATCACAAATATCTTATATATGGTAGCTAATGAAAGTATTTGAATGCTTAGATCTACAACCTTTAGCACATTAAACATTTATATTAAACTAAACTGTTTAAAATAATATGATATCTATAGCAAGGGGAATGTGTCAGTATTGTGTTAATAAAATTAGAAAATAATTCAACTATATGTACAATATAGAAAGACTTAATAAATATCAAATAATATATACAGGGTTCGAATACTTTTGTTATCCATTAATGGTACGTGTTTTTAATAAATATGTTGTAAATATTGTACGTATTGTTAAATTGTTTTATAATTTTACTAATACAATCCTAAGACCTTTATATGCTATAGAATCCATATTGTTTTAAACACTTTAGTTTAACATACATGTTTGATGTGCTAAAAGTTGTAGATCTAAGCATTCAAATATTTTTGTTAGTCACTGTATGTACTTACCTTTGTACGACATTAGAAAAATGCATTATACCTGATCAATCATCAGTAAATGGATTATTTATTTTTAATTGTTTCGCCAATATTTTAATATTATGTGATAATAGTTGCATAGTTATTGAAATGGCAAGAGAATTAAGAAAATTAAGATGTAAGATCATTATACAGGGTGTCCTAGCATAGGTATTACAAAATCGATTTTTTCGACAACAAAGCTTCACATGAAAAAATTTTATTTTTTATTTTCAATTTGTTTTTTCATGTAGAATCACCCCTTCCTCGGTTGTACTACCGATACCGGGACATCCTGTATATTTAAGTCATAATCTATTAGAAGTACATTTTCTTTTTACTTTATCATACACAGTGCTTTTGGAACATTTAAATATATACTTACTAGCAACATCAATAAATAATCCTATACTCCCAGCTTTCAAGGCTTTAGTGATTGAATTCTCTTTGTAGAAAAATCATTAAATAATAATGTTTTGTACAAAGAAGACTCAATCACTAAAGGTTTAAAAGTTGGAAGTACAGGATTATTTATTGATTTTGTTAGTAAATATATATTGTAAATATATGTAGGATATGATTAATTCTATCTTTACAATTATTTGCATTTATTTTTTAATGAAAGAAACTTTTTAATAAAGATAAGAATTTTGTATGTCCTAATAATTTGTCTTACAGTTGAAATAGATTACATTTATTATTATTACTGTATTGGGCTATTGTTTACTAATTTCAATACTAACAAGACAATTTTGATTTATTTAATAGTCGCCATAAACGCTAATTCAAAATTTCTTCAAAATTTGGATTCAACTCTCGTATTTTTTTTAATTTCGGAAGATTGTTATGTATTACTGATTTTTTTAAAATTTTTGATTTAAGAATATAAATCGCACTTAATTAATTTAGAATATAATCGCAAATTTAAAACAACAGAATTTTTTATATCTTGTTTCTTTACTTACTAAAGTATTAAAAATTGATTTCCTGAATAAATTTATTTTGTGATATTTCTTTATTTTTTTTCTTTTATACATAAAAAATATTTAAGATTAGCTTCTTTTCTCACAAAATTTATTAGAATATTTCATTATTAATTAAAAGATTAATTAACAAATTTGTAATAATAGTTTATTATTAAATAAATGTTCGTAAATTATAAAATTTGATTAAATACGAGATGTTAAAATATACATAGATATATGCGAAATGAAATTAATTGTTATTTCTAAATTTTATTACATATATTTTGTATTCAATACAAATTTAACATATACATAATATTATGTTATATATCTAAATATACTAATTCGATCACATTGCTAAGTCTTTAGTTTTTAAATTAATTTAAAAAATGTTTATATTACTTTATTTAATTTTTAGTCATTTCATGCTTAGAATGACTAGATGTGAAGTTAACTTATTTGGAACGTATCGTTGCTTATGTTACTTATTATATAAGTCTTTAAATATAATAATTATTTGATGTAAAACTTATAGAGTAGGAATGTACGTAGATGTAATACTACTTCTTAATAATGTATCTGAAGTTTGTGGCGTAGCAGATCCTTTACGAGAAGAACGTTTATGGGGGTGAAGGTTAAGAGGTGGTAAATTTGGATGTTCAATTCGTGTTGGTGAACTGACGCGTGGTCGCGATGTTCCTTTTTGTATACCTATAATTGAAATTAATTTAAATTAGGTACGTTAATAACATTCAAGAATAAAAATTTTAATAGCTATTAAAATATTGCCTGGATCGTTTGATTCCAAGACATTATTGAGCTGATAATAATCAGTCTTTATCAACGAAGGTTCTTCGTAATCTACGAACGCGGTATTATCAAAGGCTTTGTCGTCCTTCAACCGATTTTGAATTGGTGTAGTTATCGGTGGATCTGCATAAGTCTGAAAAATCAATAATCTGTCTTCAGATATTTTAAATGTTTCTCTACTTCATTCAAGGAATATACAATTAAGTTATTCTATAAATCTGTATAAATGGTAATACAATCTTTTGCTTTTTACACTAATCAATATGTTTGTTTCGGTTTTATCATTATTTAAAGTTAGAGTAATTTTTCGCTATAAATGATTTGTTTAAGGAAATTGTAATAATATTTTGTAAATTATTAGTGAATTAAAATATAATTACAAACGTATACAAACGTAATATCATTAAATTGCCTTAAGTTTTACATGTTCAGATGGCGTAGTGGAACAGGCACGCTTATGGAATTGTCCGCCACCGATTGTTTCGTAAGTATGTTCCTCTAAATAGTGTCTGGTAGTACCCCGTGGTGTTAGAGTTGCCCACATAACACGACTATCTTGTATAGTATCAGCTGCACAGGGGTAAAGAACAGCTTCATTTTGAATTCTTCCATTTTTTGTTTGTATACCAGATGTTGCATTTGGTATGGAAATTACGCCGCTTTTTCCACTTCTATTGCTATAAAATAATAATTGTTTATTTTTTATATGATTGTTTTTGTTATGAAATTTAGCCATTGGATATTCTATTCTATAAAATATAACATAAAAATTTACTTTTCATATGTATTTACATCTGGGACTCTTTTTACGATGGATGTGTATCGAGCAAAGAAAATTGTGTAAAAAGTAAAACATTTGATTCACAACAAAATATAAACCTTGTGTTAAACTATAGTAAATAATAGAAAAAGCAATTTAAAATTATATAAGTTTTTTATATAAATTTGTATCAAAATTATAAAGAAGTGCATTCGATAATTCGTTTCCTGATTTTAAAAATAAAAGTGAGTAAAAAGTGTTAAGAAAACTAAGCAAATATGAATAAAATTTGTAAAAAATCATTTGAGTAAAAAAATTATGTAAAAAGAGTCCCCGATGTACTTTGTACTTTTATCGTTTTCATTTTAACTACTTTCTGTGTTATTACTTTTACGAACTAAACGGGAGAAGAAAACTTACAATTTGCATTTCAAAAGCAATGTTGCCAGTATAATGCCTATGAAAATTACACCGATGCAAGAAGATATTAGGACCAGTAACCACGTGTCATCGAATACTGTCCCTAAAATTTTAATATGAAGATTGGTTCATTTACTCTTAAAACATATAACATCTATTATTTCGTTTCATCTCTTTTTTTTGTAGATAAAAAATATTTAAAATACAATAAAATAGTACTTTTTATTTTAAAATGAAGATACGAAACAAATTAATTTCATAGCATAAATAAATTGGTAAAACGATTGAACTATAAATTAATACTAAACCTTGTTGAGGCATTTCTATGTATTGAACTCCTTCGGAACGACGATCGCAGAAATGTTTACAAGGACTGTCGTTGAGATGAGGTGGAAACGATAACAAATCCGCATGTGGATAGAAATCGGAGCTTTGTTGAAGAATTGCTGGAAACGGCGGTGGCGGTATATGAAGGATATCAGGTGGTGGTTCGAGCGTACATGACGCACAACCCGAATTATTCATTGTTAAATCAAAACTTCTCATCTATTGTTAAGATTAAAAAAATATATAATCAGTAATTGTTAATTTTCATTGTATTATCAAACAAAAGTGAAAGTTATTTAAACCTTTCACTCTTTGTTTAACTAATTATACTTTAAATTTATTTAAAATAATCGCTCGACTTCCTTAATAAAATAAATGTTATTTTAAATATCCGTATATTTCTCCTGATCATTTTTCGACGAATGATCATATTTGATATTTATGAAATTATTATATTTTATTTACTCTGATTTTTTTATGATTAATTAACACTTTCAGCTTTTTGTGCTCTTTTTATAATATACTTAATTTAATAAAAAAATCTGATAAACAATAAAGACAGTATACTTTGCGTCGCCTCATATATTTTTAAGCACAAAATATGCAACATTAACACCGAAAAATACATTCTCACCGTTAAACAACACCCCTGTATGAGAGTTCCATTAGACCAACTACTGGCCTTTGTAGAAGAAAAGCGCACGCGTTGTCGTATTGAACGGCGGAGAAACAGTCTACTCTTTACAATTGTAATATAATAATATCAGTTCATTTATTCACACAATAATGATTTATATACGATAAATATAATTAAAAAAAAAAAAAAAATAAATATTATGAAATTTCGGTTTATATTCTATATCTTTAGAATATCGAGTTATTTAAAAATCATATTTACATTAATTTTATAACTTTTATTTTTAATTGTTCTAAAGTATTGATAAACTATGTTAAATGAATGAAACTAATTTATCAGTACTATAATTAATATAAGTATATATGTAATCAAACATTGGTAGCATGAAAATGACATTTACATTTCAATTTATATTCTGTAAATTGTAGTGAATAATCTAAATTAATTAAATCGATATGTCATAAAAATAAAATATGAATTTTACTAAAATGTAAATACATATTAAAGATGAAAAGCTGTGTAGTATTTAAAACGAGGATGAAGATAGTAAACGTATAAATTATTACTACAATGATCAATACACTAAACGTGAAAAATATCTTATCTATTTAAGCCTATAATTAAATAATTAATTGTAATTACATAATATATATTCATATTTAATATAATTTGTTTAAACAAATTTTTTGACTAATTATGTATATTTGTTAAATTAAAAAATAGAGTAATACTTAAACCACATGGTTCCGGTAATGCGCTGTGTGGGCAATATGTCAAAAAATTTTTGTTCGTAAAGGTGGTATTTATGTTTGATATCTAAAGTAATTTCAAGTTTGTTCGGATATATTTATTAATTATTTCTTTAATTAATTACATTTAGTGCTTAACAATCTATGGATGATAAAATTTTGTGTAACCTCTCTATCAATCAGTTACAGTTATGGAGATAAATCCGTTAAGTATAATTCTTGTGAAAAGTGATAGTAAAGGTGATAGACTTTTATTTCGATATCCACATGTAGCAAAATATATACGAGATTCTAATCAATGTACTAAAAGAAAAAATCCTTATTCCCTCACTATCACAGAAGATTTATTGCAGGTTACTTTCATGTAATATTATGCTTCATTTCTTTCACAGTAAATGTAATGCATTATTAAATAATATTATTGAATGACTAAAGTAATTGAATAGTATTTAATAAATTTTGTTAACAGTCTTTACCTTTTCCAATTTCTAATATAAGTAATGGAAATTTAACTGGAGTAACTGATGAAGTATTATCAACGTTGTTTGCTGTTAAACCAGAATTATGTGAACAAAAATTTGAATTAAAAGTGAATGATGTTCGTTTTGTTGGACATCCGACTTTAGTTCCATCTCATAGAATGAAGGAAGTTAATTCTTCGATGCTTTTTAATATAGTTTTTGCTCTTCAAGCACAAGCTAGTCATTCTATTGTAAAATGTTATTATGATTTGAGTAGAAGGTTTGTTACATTATATAATATAAATACTAATATATAAAAAGAGCAAAATCTTTTGTATTATTTATTTTAGATTAGGCATAGCTTTAAGACATGAAGAAAAGAGGTGTGGATTTTTAACAGAAGAAATAAAGATTATGGTATCTACTCATGATGAAGTTGCTACCAGGTATAGAGACTTATATACACATTTTTTTATTTTATACTACATTATTACTTAATTTTAGTACTGTCACAGTTAGATCATTTAGTGAATATGATTTATACTAGTAGAATATATAGAAAAATATCATCGAAATAATTTTTTAGAGATACAATGTCTTTGATTTTTTATTATGTGAAGAGATCTATCTCTTCTTTTCAATTTCAAAAAAATAATGATTACAATTTTTCATACCTGTTTACAGATCAGAAGGCGAAAGTGATTGTGATGAATCACCATATGAATTAATATTGCAGAGAAGTTCACTTGCACGTGATTTAAAGTCTGTGTTCAGTAGTCTCACTACCTCTGGTATAATTAATATTATGATTAATAAATGGATTCAAGTACGTTTCTGTCTTCCACAAAAGGTTCATCAATCTCACAAAAAAGGACTTATCATTAATCCAGAAATAATAGACAGGTTCATGTTATATATAATGTTAATTATTGTAAATTAAAGTGAATAGTAAACATTAAATTTTATTGCAGATGTTTAAACAGTTTAAGACCTTATCATGGTATATTGTTACTTATTGAACTGTCAGATTTACTGGATTCACTGCCAATAGATTCTTCTCCAGCACTTAAACGTCTAATTCAAATGTATAGCCCTTTGAAAAGTTTACAAACTTTAGCTGCTGATTCTGATTTAACACTAACTCAGGTTTTTCAATTAACTGGACACTTAATATACTGGGCTAAAGCTACTATAATTTATCCTCTTTGCGAAAGCAATGTTTATGTTGTATCGCCAGATGCTTTCATTACAAATCAATTACTAGAAGTATTTTCTGAAGAATTTCCAGGACTTTGCTTATTACAAGTATGTACAATAATTATTTATATTATTTAGAATCAAAATGTCAAAATATCAATTGATATAGATGTAAAACTAAATTTCCACTACTGTAGGTTCTCAGTGATTTTTCATTACCGACATCCATTAGTCAAAAATTAAATCCCTTGAGTCAATCACAACAACAGACACAGTTAGTAAAAATAATAATATGGTTATTAAAGAATCATTTACTTTTACAATTACATACATATGTACAATATATGCCAACTGTATATGGTCGAGTATCGTTGGTAAGTTTATAGAATATTTTAAAGAATAATTTTAAAATATATATTAATCTATTATGTATTTCTAAAAGGATACAAAAGATGAATTGAATCATAATTTAAATGAAATCA
Source organism: Eufriesea mexicana (assembly GCF_001483705.2). Lineage (NCBI taxonomy): Eukaryota > Metazoa > Arthropoda > Insecta > Hymenoptera > Apidae > Eufriesea > Eufriesea mexicana. The sequence continues at coordinate 1,136,590 of NW_016908927.1, forward strand.
CAGAAAATAGTAATGTATGGAACTTGAGTGATATTTCAAAAGGTACTACAACTGATATAAACGAAGAACTAACAATGACACTTTGTAAAGAAAATGGAATATATAATTATCAATCAGAAGATTATGATATTCCTTCTGATGATAGAAAATTACTAGATAGACTGTGCCGTCTTGGTTACTTTAACGGAGACCATCATTTAGAAGAAATTATGTATTTAGAAAATATTCGAAGGTCTCAGTTATTGCAAATTTTAGATAAATTTCGAGACATATTGATTACCTGTGAATGTGAAGACCCTGCTATAGCTCTTTTCTATAGCCAGTTTGCCTCTTAATATCCTAACGTTGAGTAAATACAAAATATATTAAATTGTATGTAAATTATATTCTGCAAATATTTCTAGTTAGAAAGTTATAATATATTTAAATATATAACAATAATATTGTACCATATCTAAAAAATTCAATTTTAAAGCGTTATTTTAAATGTTTTCTTTTATTCTATATTATTAAAACATTTATTATAAAAAACCTTCATAATTTATGTGAAAAATATTGATTAATTAGTTACATATTACATATATGACAACATATTAGTTAATTAAGAAATATTATCAATGTATCCCTCGTCCTTCGATTTCGATGATTTTTAAATGCATTAGAATATAGAAATGAAGAATATACTTCCAAAAAGCATCAGTGACCAATTGGTATCAAATATTAGGAAGAAGGACAGAGAAGATCATAAATGTAAAATATAAGTTTCAGATATTTAATAATTTCTGAGATATTAACGAAAAACGTTTGATATTATACATCGAAATTTGTATATACAGATGTTACTAATTTGATCGTTTTTTCTAATAGTAGTAACCACCGCTGAATAATTGTGACGCATAATGTTGTCCAGTCTCAGTTTCTATAAAGTATCCCATTCAAAATTTGCTCGCCTTTTTTTCAAGTTGCATTACATTTTAATATTTTAGATCAAAATTATTTTACTTAAAAAACTACAAACTGAATTATTTGTAATTTTTTAATATTAGAAATTATCTTTACTTCAGTTAAGTTAAATAAAGCAAAGAAATAATCATTTACGTAGATCAAATTTTCATAAAAAAAAATATTTTCATTTGATTAAGTTTTAATAGTGAAAAGTTGATTATCTAGTCATTGCATATCAATTGGAAGAAAGAATATAAAGCATATATTTTATTCAGAATTATTGTTTTAATTAATTATTTGATAGCAATTTATATTAAAATGAACAAGTATTATAGAAGTATAGAACTCTATACTTTGTAATTATTACATTTTATATATGATTTTATAGTTACATGTAGTTTTAATTTAAACCTATTAATATTGTAATTTTATTTTATACCGAATTTAAACTAAATTAGTAAGAGAATTCTGAAACTACCAGGATGTGGAACAACAAATGCATTGTGTAATAGGCCTATTCTATACATCATCTGTGATGATAGGTCTATTTCGGTATCTTATTTACGCTTATATCATAGAATATAATTATTTACAATGGATTAAATTAGTATTTATAAATTAAATACAAAAAGTACATATTTTATGTAATGTATGGAATGATTTTAGAATTTTTAAGTACTTCTTATATAGATGCTGTTTAAATATTTACAATATAATGATAATTAATTATAATAATAATAAACTTTGATAAACATTGTTCCTTAGTGATTAATAAAATTTATAAATCTATCGTATATTGTCAATTAGTAAGATTAATGTATGTAATATTAATTTAAACTGGAATACATAAAAATTGTTTATATTACAAATCCATAAATATTTATGAACAAAAAACATTACAGAAATATATGTTAACAACAATACAGAAATTTATCTCGTTTTATATATTTTTATTTTGATCTAACATTATATATGTTATCATAGTTTATCTCTTGAATAATTCTGCATCCTTTTCAGTTTTTTTAAAGCACATTTTGCTGCAGTACATTTTGCAATTCTGTAATTTCTTCCAATTCCTTTAAAAGAGCCTTTACCAAAAACATCCACTGTAACTCTAACTCTTCGTCCATCAGCTAACTTTTCTGGTTTTCCAAATTTTGCTGTTTCAGGTTCCAATTCTAATAATTCACGAATTGGCGATTTTGGTACATTGGTACTGAATTGTTCTAAAATAATAAAATGTGTTTGTATTTTTCATGAAATTTACATATAATTAAAAAAAAATCATTACCAATTTCATTTTTCATAATGGCATAATAGACACTCCATACTGCATCCAAAGACATACCACTATCTAAATAAATTGCACCAGCTAATGATTCGAAAACATCACCTAATGCTTTTGGTACCTCTACATCTTCAGCTTCTTCACATTCTTCTTCGCCAATTAAATAATACTAAAATGAAATAATGATATTATGATAATAATAATGATGATGATGGTGATGATGTGAGTAATTGCAAGTAAAATGCAAGTAATTTTGTTTAAAGTTCTTTACTTCTTCACTAATGGAATGTCCGTTTTCTTCTTGAATTCTAACAAAGCGATTTATAACAATACTTAGACCAGGCGAAAGATGTCGAAAATATTTATGAAATCCACATCTCACAGCTAATGAAGCAAATATAGTATTATTAACTAAAGCTGATCGTAAATCCGTTAAAGCACCTGGAGAATGTTGTCGAGCATCTTCATATAAGTGTCTCGTTATTAAATAATCTAAAATTATTAATTTATATATTAAATATTAAAATCACAGAAAATTATAATATAATGAAATATAAATATTTAATTATTACCTAAAACTGCATCTCCAAGAAACTCTAAACGTTGGTAACAATCTGTTAATCTATTAGGTTGATATGAGGCATGGGTAAACGCCTGTAGTAAATAACTAATATCATGAAACTTATATCCTATACTTTTTTCTAATTCTTCATAACCATCAAGCATCATTCTTAATTCTTGTTCTGGATCCGGAATGTATCGAAGTAAAGGATTCTGTGGTTCTTCCAACTTTCCATAACAAATCTGTAAAATAACTGATTTTAAAATACTCATTCTTGGCTATAAATCAATCATAGGTACCTGTGTCCACACTGTTTGACCCTTTTCATTTAATGCTTTTATGTACGGAGTACTACCTGGTATTCTTTCTTTTGGTTCTGTTTCTTGTACAATACTAATTTCTTCTGTAGGTAAAACATGAATCCCTAACCATGCCATGAAAAGTAATGCACCTCTAGGTCCACAAGCAATTAAATAAGCTCCAATTAATGCCTCCACGCAATCTGCAATACTTTTGTCAGGAATGCTATGTTGAGTAATTAAATTGTATGGTATAAAACAACACATATTATCTAAATTATTTGGAAGCATATCATTGCGATTTAGCTCATTTTTCATAACACCTAATTTTTGTTCAGTTTCTCGAACAAGTTGAGTTATTTCTGAAGAATTTACAGCTTGTAATGCTGGTATGTCAGCTTGATTCCATAAAGTCGAAGGTACACCAGATTCAATTAATGCTTGTTCAAGTTCTTTAGGAACATAATAACAAGGAGGTAACCAATTGTCATGGGGTTCAAACTTTGTTGCTATCATGCTTTCACCTAACATTTTTTGCCTTCCCAATCTATATAGATTTAAATTACTGACCTAAAAAATTTTATGTTGAAATAAAATATTGTAGTTAGAAAACTAAGTATTTCAAATTTTGTTGTACCTGTTTAGATCTTAAATGACTGAGTTTGCCTTCGTGTATATTATCATATGTACAATATAAATAAGTAGTTATAGCATATTTTAAGAATGAATCTCCAATTGTTTCTAAACGTTCTAAGTTAATACCGTCATTTGCATTAGACATAGTTAATGCTTGTAAAATTAAACTGGGACTTGGCCCTGGATGATTTTCTAATTTTGGTTGAAAATCAAAGCTGAAGAGATTGTTATCTGAATGATATGTAAATTTCGGTATATTCGAGTTTTTTTTTATTGGTTGAATAATATCTTTCTTATTTAATATTTCCTTAGTGAATTTATCAACTACATTTTCTATATAAGTTTTATGTCTATAATCTGACAAATTTTCATCAGGCTGTAAGCTGACTGAAGTTTTTCTTTTAATTACAATCTCGTTATCGCAGGGTATAAAATATTCACTTTGCATTATGTCAAATTCTCTTATTTTAGCAAATTCATAATGAGCTTGTTTATGTTTTGAAATTGAAGAGTTCTCACTCTCTTCTACATATGACCATAAAATGTCATCCAAATTTTTTTCACTTTCTAATAAATCCAAGATTTTTTTATTAATTTCTTGTTTAGATATTTGTTTTTCATCTTCTACAGCTTCTGCAACGTTTTCTCCCATATAAGAAATTCGTAGTCCTCTGTTTTCATCTTCACTTTCATCAGATGTATCAACAAATCCATCACTATAAATATCATCTGATTCATAACCATCAAAATCTGATTCACATGCAGGTGATCCATATCGAATATCACTCCAATTAAAATCATTTGGCAAAACTGTTACGTTTAGAGGAAATGATTTTAAGTTATTTATTTCAAAATCCAAAGAATTCATTGCCATGTCACTTGACCAAGTACCAATTTCTAATTCATTTTCATCATTTAATACTTGTTGGTTTGTTTCCATTATTATATTACTTTTTAATTCGCAATTATCTTCATTTAAGTCTTCTTTACCCGATTTATGTAAATTGTCTACTATGTCTTTAGATTGATTATTTGTAGAATTTAATTCAATAGTATCATTTCTAGCTAATTTTGTTTTTTCAGATTCTTTAGATTTTTTTAAAACCTCTGCTAAGCTCCATCCAAAATCTAATGCTGGCCACCTAAAATCTAAAATACTTTCATATTAAAATCGATAAGAAAGTGCAAATAAATCTTATTATTTTATACATACCAGAACTTAAAGTTTCTTGACCTAGATTTATCATTTGTGCAACTTGACATCGTATTTGATTAGCAAGTAATAAAGCATTGATTCTATACAAAATACAAGGTAAACAAACTGCTTGTCTCCACAGTGAAGCTGGAAATGGGTGAATAGTGCATAATTCGGCAACAAGAATTTGTTTTTGTTCCAGATTTTCTCGTTTTGCTCGTTTTGTTTCTTCACTACTTGTTGGTAAAGCAACGCCTTTTCGATTAACGTATCTAAAGTAAAATTTTTGATACAAATATATAAATATGATAGCACAATTGAGGACGTTTCCATTCATAGGAATTAAGGGTCCTTTTTCGATAAATCGTTTTTTAATTAAGAAACAAATGTCTGCAAATATTCTGCTAAAATTTTATTTCAATATACCAACAATTAAAATAAATACAATACTTTTTGTTTATTCATATACGGTTGTTCTCCGCTGCTAGATCGGTAATCGTGCAACAATTAAAAACATTAAATTTAAAAAAAAGAAACAGATATTCACAATTTATGCAAATATTTAAATGACGAAAGTTGCCAATGATAAGATAGAATGTTTAAGAAAAGTAATAAATCACAATAAGAATTTGAATATTCAAAGTGTTAAGATGTTTAAAAAATAATATTTTGTCTCATTATGTATTTTCCTCAAATAGTCAATTATTATACAGTGTTTATTTAATTTCTAAATGTGAAGTATAAATATGCATATTTCTAGCATAATCATTATTTAATTATTTTTATAAAATTATTCAAATGTATTAGTTTATCTTCAAGATGGTGTTATTAAATTATTATAATAAATTTATATTTTACACCTTCCAGGATCGACAGTATTCATTACAATCCACCTAATTAACAATTTGATTATAATTATATATATATTGAGAAGCAAAAATTAAAACTTCTAACACTACTTATTCAATTCGTTATTTTAGCTTACTGGCACTTCTTTCGAAAACGTCCTCAATTATAAACACAATTACATATTTTTAACAATATTTACCTTGGTGTTAAAAAGTTTAATCTTGCTGATGTGTGATCCACATCCAATAAAGGCTGATCTAAATTTTGTATCTGTATATCGTATTTTTTAAGATAATATTCTTCGAAAGTACTATAACCATCACCAGGGAAAGAAGATTTTGGATTTAAATTTGTACAGATTTCAGCAACATAAAAATACTAAAACAAGTGAATGCATTTAATGTATTTTAATCATAATATTTTTTCATTTACAAATTAAACCTTTATGTAAATACCTGAGGTTGATCCTGACTTCTATACCAAGGCATAATTACTGCATCATGGTATTTTGATGCATCAAACTTGAAGTTCTTTCTAACTTCTTCAGAAATTTTAGTAGGTCCTGAATTTCGATTCTTATATATACATTCCAAAAAGTTCCAGTCTACAATGACATCAGACTTCTCATCTGTAGAAAATACATTTCCATATATATATAACAACAAATATAATTTAAATAATAATTTTTGTTTTTAAAAACATTTTCAGTTACCTAATTTCACAGGTACAATCATGTATGAGTTCTCTGAAGCATTAGGATCAAAAAGCATTAAATATTGTTGTAATCTTAATACATTTGTAAAAGTATAATTAAGAAAGGCTGCAATTTTTTCTATTTGTATTTCATTTAAAATTACAGTTTGTTTACTAAGTTTTAACTTTACATGAACTTCTCCAGATCTGGTATAGATAGGAAATGGACATAACTAAAGTAAGGAGTTAAATGTTAATTATTTTTACTCATGATTAATATTATACTATAATCAATTTATATATTTTAGTTATTACTTTAGGAATTTCTTTTAATGTTATTATGCCAAAACCAATAGCTGATTCTTCGGGAGGATATATACGTCGACCTCTGGTATTTTGTTCTTCAGGTAAAGGGCAACTCAAAACCAAATTAATATGGTATAAATAAGACGGAATTCCAATTATTGGTCTACAATCTGTTAATGTTTCAGCTGTCTATGAAATATAATTTAATATTAGGAATGAGAATAAAATATGTTATAATATTTATTTTTAAGGAGTAAAACCTTTTTATAATAATATTGTCTTCGTTTGGTTGTTCCTGGTCGAGCTTCGGAAAAATCTACTTTACTTTCATCTGGTAGTGCAGGTACTTCTGCATCTTCTGGTTTAGCTTTAAAATTTTCCTTTCCAATCGGTAATAAATTATCATCTATTTCGTTCTTTCTGTGTAAATCAATACATAACTGTAAAGCAGCCATTCGTCTTGCCATAGCTTTGTTAGGCATAGGGAATGACTAGAATAATAATATTTTTCATAGTAATTTACAATAATTCACATTGAAAAAATTTAATAGTAAATCTTTAGATATAAGAAATAAAAATATTTACCGATACAACGTATTTTACCGGAGAATTTATGGGAAGTCGTAAAGAACATATGTACATAAGTGTATTATCAATATTCATTTTATGAATGACCCATTCTGGAGTTAATCTTGTAAATATATCACTGGGTAATTTTGCACAGTATCTATACAAGCAAAATTTTGTAACATAAGATAATTTTTTAAATCGTAATTATAAAATATTTGGAATGTTATTAATGCTTTTTATTTATCATAGTATAGTACCTGTTTACTAATGATATAGCAGAATTAAAAGTAACTTTAGGTGTATCATCTCCATCAAGTGGTTTATAATGTGGTATCATACCAGCATACAAATCTGCTTCGTTTTCTTCTTCTTCAGACGGTTCGTTATTAGAACATTTTACTAACAAACTCTACAAAATAGATTGATGCTCTTCCATTAAAATTTTCGACTGGGATGGACACAGGTAATGAACCATATTAAAACTGGTACACACTGAAGTTCATGAATAAATTAAATCGAGTAGACAATATAGATACTAATCAACAACAGATCCAGTTCATATATTTCATTAAATTTTACCATAACAAATAATAAAAGTGATTAAAAAGAATAGTATACCATAATTCGATACCTTTTCTATATAATGATATTGAGCTAATTGCCATACATACTCCCTCGATGTTTCTTGTGGTACCAATAATACATACAAGGCATCTGTAGCTCTGGCACGACTCCTACATTGTACATAGGACTGATAAGTCTTAGGAAAATCATATCTCATTACAAAGTTGCATTTTGGAATATCTATACCTACCAAATATAAAGTAATATTAGTACAAAATATTAAATAATTAAAATAAATTATTTAATAATGATAAAAACAATTAATGACAAACCTTCTTCTAAAATTGAAGTTGAAATTAATAAATTACATTCGTGTATTCTAAATCTTTTTAAAACTTCTTCTTGTTTTTTATGTTCTATTCCTAAATCTCTTGAATAACCAATGTCATCGATATTCCTTTCGATCATATAAAGAGGTGACAAAAAATGTAAATCTTCGTCATGCATAGATATTTCGTTTAATAAATAAAATAACACCTTTGCTACAAATGCCTTATCCACAAAAATCACACCACAAAGCAAATCAGGATCCATAACACCACGCATATGTTGTGCTCTAGATGGTTCTTTACAATTTTCTTCATTATTTTGCCAATTACAATCCAATTTTTTAAATTGAACAAATTTATCTTTCATAAAGCCTTCTCTATTGTTGGTTGATAGTTTTTGAGAAATATTTTCATTGTTTATTTTATCATTACTATTATTAATATTCTTAGTATAATATGGTGTATATGTTTTCAAAATTTGTAATAATCGATGAACTTTTGGAGTGCTATATTTAAATATTCTTTCTCTTTCAGATAAAACTTCAAATGCGCTATCACATAAAGCTCGTATCTTTGTAAAAACAGATGCCACCATATTTAATAACAAGTAATGTCTTTCATAAGGTGTTTTTATTTTTAATTTTTCTGTTAAAATTAAAAGAGCAAGTGCAGCACGATCTGCACACCATGGTCCAAGAGAGTCTAATATGTATAAAAAATCTTGCATCATCTCAAATGGTTTTTCTGTAGGATCTGGTATTTTTTGAATATCTTCATAAAACTCCTCATTGTAAATCTCAGTTGGGTCATGACGATGATCGCGTAAAAAATCAATAGCATGCAATATATAATTTTCAATAGTAGTATGTAATTCTCCTTTTTCACTTTTAGTATATTCTACTACATATTCTTTAGGTTTAGGGCTATACCTATTCAAAAAATTACTAATAAATAAATATATTATATACTAAAATATACAGGAAGAATCATGCAAATTAAATAACATGTATTTTTTATTTAGTTAGTAATAGAAAAAATTATGAAGTAAAAAGTTAGGTAGTATAAGATCTATTACCCTATGATTTCATTCCCTCCATAACTGCTAGTACATATATATGCATGCAAACACATGCATATACATTATATTTTTTTCTATATCTTACTCTAACTACATGATTCAGCTTGTATACTAAAATATATTTACCGCAATATAGATAATATATCACTAGCTGTTTCAACTTCACACTGAAATGTATTTTCTACTTTTTCTATTTCCAAACCTAATCTTCCAGGTTCTTGTGTTAAATTAAACAATGGTACAGCTAGTCCAATAATTCTAGCAACATTTTCACATGATAAAATAGTTTGTAAAATAAATTTTAGTTTGTTATTGTCTACTGATTTATGGCACTCATCAACTATGACTAGATTTATCTGATGTGGTAAAATTTTTTTATCAGTTAATAATTGTGCACATGTCTCAAAAGTTGTTACTAGTACCTAAAAAAAATTAATATGAATAAAAGAAACATATATAATAATGTGATAAACAATCATATATAATACAATATTAATAAAATTATTAACTAGCAATTTCTTAATAATGTATTAGTTATATATATATGATATTTTCCTATCATATGAAATGTATTATATTGAAATATTAATTATATCTTACATGAGAAATTTCAAATTTTTCTATAAATTCTGCAAGGGAACAAGTGTCACATAATAATACTTTTAAATCTGTTAATTGCTGAATATAACTTGCTTTTATTATACATTTTTCCTCATCTTTCAATATATACAACGATCGTTTTCCTCCCTTACTTAATAATCTAAATTAACATATAATAATTTTAAAAAAATATTTAATAAAATAATGCATAAGTATTTTATAAAACTATATAATATTACCTTCTATTATTTGTAGCAAATTCTTGAATTAATTTTATAACAATAAAAGTTTGTTCATAATTTTTTCCTAAGCAAACGATAATATCTTTTTCCTTAGCAGCATAAAATAACTCTACCTGTAACAACAATATTTATTTTAAATATTGCAAGCAGCAATATACTTTCTTAAACCTTTTTAAATAATTTAGAAAATTCTTACTTGGTATTCTCTAGGTGTAAAAGATTTTGTATAAATTTGATCGTTCAGTGGAAATGCCATGGAATCTTTAAATTCTGTTATCTTGATAGGATAAAATTATTATTTTTAACTATAATAAAAATTCGATTATATTTTTAAGTTTTATTATTTAGCTATTAATTAAATTCTAATTTAAGGTTAGATTAAGACGACAACAGTTAAAAAGTATCATACAATAGTATTCCACATTTTACGCACACCACACATGTATACACGCATGAGCGCTCATGAGCATGCACAGCAAGTAAACACAAATAGAAATTTCATTGGTTGATGGAGTTTTATTAAAAAAACTTCTACTGTTTTAATAAATATTATATAAATTTATACATTTTTATGAAAATGCAACTAGTATACATATTTCAATTAAAGCATTTATTTTTGTACCATTATAATGTTTTTTTTTAATTTTTTACATTGTGTTAAATAATATTTAAAACGAAAGATAAATTACAGGAATAGAATATATTAGACGGCAATCGATGAATCGTTACTTATAATTTTGAAATTAAATCGATTAGTCGTTTCGTTATCGAGCTATCGATAATGACATAAACTCTTTTAATAACTTCAAGATAAAGATTCCTTTTAACCGTTATTGCATTGTGGGTAAGTGTACCTTATTGTGTTGTCGCTTCTTGTTATATTAAATGTCGCTATACAATTGAATTATTGAAGTATAATATTTCTGTAATTGTATTTCTATTATTTGATATTATATAAAATGTTTCTCCAAAAAGAAAATTAATTATTTTAAAATCACATATGTTTTTCTACTAACACGTGCCAATGTTAATTATTTATTTATTATATTTTCTTTTACCCAATTTCTTTATATAAAGTATATCATTATTACAAACATTTATCTTTATTTAAATAAGTATTATATTTTTTTAATTGTAATTGAATTGCATATATAGATACAATTATAATTAGTTATAATTAAATTAATTATAAAATGAAATTTTATGCTAAATAAATATCTTATATGTTTTAACGATACTTTTTAACGATATTTAATTAATACCCTTATATATAGAGCAAACATGCAGTTACATATCAAAGGTACACATACGACTGTGGTCGAGTCACAAGAGAATGAAAGTATTGCAGATTTAAAGGTATGATAAAATCGATATTAATATTACTTCAATTACTCTATTGTGATGTCATTTCTCATAATTATTTTTTTAAAATAATTTTATTATTTTTTCTAATAAAGATTTTTTGTATATGAAAAAAATGTTTTGTATATGTTTATATAATTTGAATAATTAAATATTTATAAGTTTGCTTGTTATAAATAATTATTAAAATTTCTATTGTTACTTTGATTTATGTTCATATTTATTTAGTTATTGCGTCATAATGATAATCCAAAATATAAATGTTTTATATCTTTGGAAAGAGCAATGACGCAACATTAAATGACGAATTTATGAGTTGGTGATCAAATAAATTTTGATAGGTCATCATTCACAACTGCTTGTCAACATTTAATCTATAACTGAAGGAGTCATATCAATATATAAGATAAAAAATATAGTTTACAATATAGATATGAAACATTATTTTATGAGAATGATAGATTAAATTCTAAAATTTTTAGAAGATAATAGTAAGATAACAATAACTAAAATTTTTTATAATTTTTTCTTTCTTTCCTTTTTAGAAAAGAATTGTGGAAGCAGAGGGTGCTGCAAATACAGAATTTAATTTATATTGTTCTGGTCTTTTATTACAAAATGACACTTTAGTTGGAAACCTTACATCAAACGTTTTAGAATTAACAGTTTCTCTTCTTGGTGGTAAGTTTTCAAAATTAAGTAAATTTATATTTTTAGATTTTATTTGAATATTCTTCATTTTTTAGATTTATTACTTATATTCTTTGATATTTATAATTTCTTCATTTATTTAATATTACGCATAAATAGGACTTGTTTATGTATAATGATAATTGAATATTATTTTATCTTTCAAGGTAAGGTGCATGGGTCCTTAGCTCGTGCAGGAAAAGTTAAAGCTCAAACACCAAAGGTAATGAAATTATATTATTTATAATTTTAAAAAAGTGAATACTTTGAATAATTGTATTAAGTTTTAAAACGAACTTGAATGATTTCTTGCTAGTCACTTAGTGAAAAGAATTTATTAATTTTATTAGCTACTAATTTATTAAAGAATTTTTTATTGTTTCATTGTTTTGATTTTTACCATTTTATGTATAATAGTGTTTCTATAGTAACCGAGTCCGCATTCCGTTTATTATCGAGAGAGGAAGGTGTTTTGAGAATTGTCGACGTTTTATGTGATCCTCTAGATTGTCAATGTACTAGCTTTTTATATCTTCGCTGAAGTCAGTAAAATATATAATACAACACATGACGTGCTTCTTATAAAATGAACTTTTATAACATTCTTAATTTCATTTTTTCGTATGTGAAAAATTGTTTGATATATTATTAAGAGTTACACAATTAAAGTAAGATCAAAGATAATATACTTTATACTATATTTAGTCAATTAATATTGATTAAGGGTGCAAAACACAGCTTATGCGTTTCAAATGTATGTCCTGTTCATATTGAAGATCATTCTGATATTCTCTCTGGATGATTTCTTCTTCAGAAAAGTCTACAAAATACGATATCGTATAACAAATTCGTGCTAGATAAAGAACTTTTATATAGTAGCTGGAAAAAGAATTTTTTGTAATAGTAAAAGAATAGTGCGTAGAAAGTACGCTCGGCGTACTTTATTTTTAAACTTTGTTGGTAAATTGCAATTATTCACAAACATAAATAATCATAATTGTAGATATCGAGAAACTCTCATCTAATTTTTAAGATAAGAATATCCTAACATTTTTAGTTTTCGTCTAATATATTTTGGTTTATTAATCGATTTCAATATAACTAAAAATAATAAAGTAAAATTTATGATACTTTTGAAACATTTTTCATTTAAATATTTTATGTTCCGCCGGCGTCTATTGTTTTCGCACCATCTTACACGGTTTCAATATGTCGTATCATTTAGTCTCTTCGTCACACAATTTAACTTGTATCTCTCGTTGTTTTGTCCGATAATACACCGAAACTGAAAATATGTGTGAAAGAAAGCATGCCCTTTGTACTCTGATCAATTCGATCCGCATCTTTTTTACGGGACTGCTTGTGTGTAGAAGTGGGAAATACTCGGAAAAAGTGAACCGAATTTTATTTTCATTGTTTTGAGATGCTTAATTATTTTTAACTGCTTAAAAAAATCAAATAGCTTGAGTTGTTGCGATTCGAAAGAATCTATCTTTTCGACTTATGCTAAATAATTTGAACGGAAAGCGAGCTTCGGCTTGTTTCAAATATCAAACTATATACTTGAGTATTCGTGTATGGTCGCATCTCTTACTTGTGAACCACAAGAAGTATATACATAGCTGGCAGAAATTTATATAATTTAATCTTTGTTGCTATTATCTACTGGATGATGTTTATTTACTACTACAGCGAAAATTGATTGTATTAGTAACACGTATGAGTAAAAAATGGTCTCTTTATTGACAAATATAATGTAATCTACGTATACAGTTAACGACTAAGTCCGAACACGGTCATATATGGAAGAAATATATTTATCTGAATCGAGTAATAAATTCTTGCTAATTCAAGCAGTCGGGAAACATTTACTTTTAATGACTTCACTCTAAATTAGTTTATTTCTTCCGGTTTTTAAAACAATCAAAAAACTAGTAAAAGTATTGTAAAAGTATTGTTTCTTAAAGATTCGCCGTTCTATATTTCTTTTTAATATTAAAATGTTTTTTTCTTTTAATCGGAAAAAAATAAATTGGTTTAGGACAAAGTTACTAAAGTAAACTTTCATCGATTTTTCAAATTAATCCATAAAATTCCCCCTATGCAGGTTGATCTTTTGTATGGTTTTAGAATATTTTAATTAAAAAACGTAAATTACATGAAATTATTAGACAAAACTGTGACTTCTTTCTTCAAAAGTTTTAAAATATACATTGGATATATAATAATATTTATTAGATATTTTGTAAACAAATGTAAATTACATTAGTTTTCTTTTGTGTTTTGTGAATTTCATTAATTTTATTTCAAGTATTCTTTTTCATTAAAAGGTGGAAAAACAAGAGAAGAGTAAGAAGAAAACTGGTCGAGCTAAAAGGCGAATTCAATATAATCGAAGATTCGTCAATGTAGTTCAGACGTACAGTCGCCGACGTGGACCGAATGCTAACTCAAATTCATAATTGCATCTCAATGCATATATACATTGTATGATTATGAAAATAAAATAATAAGTTAAATACAAGGAGTTCCTTAATTATTTTTGATAATTATTTACAAAGTCGACGATATTTTCAATTCTGATAATTTATAAATATGTTGTAGAAATTAATATTGTGAGAACTTCTTTTTTGTATAGAAAAATTTTTGTTTCTTCGAGTTTTTGGTTCATGGAATATAATTCGCTTTATTTTTTCTGAACTTTCTAACATCATTATACAAACGCGTATATACATGCACGCTGAATTTTATGTAGTAGTAAGAATGAAATTTTGAAAATAAGTTGGAAATAAAAGTCAACCCAATAATATTGTACAGGAAAAAGTTGTTTAAAATTTAGCGCTTTTTAGCATATTCCAAGATTATTAAAATCGGGAAGGACCCAGTCAATTTAGAACTTCAAGTCTAATTTATTTCTAAACAAAAAGTCATAACATTATTTCGTATATTAGTAATTATTTACTTGAGTGGCTTTGCCCTAGATCTGCTTATATCTTTTCGTTTTCTTGTAAAAATGGCTTTATTTTGAGATTAATAAGGAATATAGATCGAAAGAAATTGAAAGAGTACTTTTGCCACTTTTTCGACAGAAACGTAAAATTTAAGGAAACTAGAATGCGTGGGCTAATTTCGATGATTTTTAAGTATGTTATAGAAGATGAGATTCTGAACACTAATAGTCATCCGGCCTTAGTTTTTCGAGATAATTGTGAAAATTGTTGGTACAACATAATTCAAAATCATTATAATTGACCCATGAATTTTATAAATTTTCAAATTCTGGATAGCAAAAACACATTACTTTTTTAAGCTCCTCCGATTCCTATTTCTTATTGATGTTAAAATAGAGCATTTTTTGCAAAAAAAGAAAAAAATAAGCAGATTCAATGCAAAGCCGCTAAAGTAAATAATTACCCGTTTGTTTACCACTAATTATTATGTTTTTTCATAGAATTAATTTTATTGTTATATGAAGTAATACTTATTTACAAATTTACAATTTAAATTTATTTCAAAATACCAATGCTATAATAAATAAAATACAATACAGAAAATATATACATTAATATCATCCATTCTAAAATTATTAATTACAATAATTATATTATATGGTTATAATAATAATTTGCGATCAAATTGTACTCTTAAAACATATTTAATTTCATACTTATGTAATCAGTGAAATTATATAATATATTATTATTTAATGTTTTTACATTTTCTGAAATTAACGTTAAACTTACCACAGCTCAAATGATTATTTTTAAACTTTTGATTCAAAATTCTGCATTCAATGTTATCGCTGTGATCACTTGACTGCACGATTTTTCTTCTAATATACATAAATTAATTGTTTGATATTTCCTCTGATTCCATTTTTTTTAAATTCTTCGTTTCTTTTTTTATCCATTAGTCATTTGATAGTGGTATGTTTAGTATTAGGTGTATATTAAAGTGACATAAATTATTAAAATTAAAATGGTAAAAATTTCTACATAATCTTAAATTTACGATAAAATTATCAAAGTACTATTTCCTCATCGATCTCGATGGGCTTGAAATATGTTATAAAAAAGGTTATTCTGAACAACCTTTCTCTCTCAAACAATTAATAAGGGAAGATTGTTACTAATGTATTGAAGTTTGCCTTTGTGTGTATTCGTGAGGCGAACAGACCACTTATACGTTAAATATGCGTCAGATCAAATTGCATAAACCATTAACAACTACCTATCGGCAAATTATTTAAATATAAAAAAATGATTAATAGCATCTACATAGAAAATGATGAATAACTTAATCTTCTTGATAAATTGGAATTCAATATCGATCTTTTTTCACGCGATAATAAAGTTAGTGCTTCGGGCTGCAAGCACCCCACGGTTCGGAAACAAGAAATACTTAAATCCTATTTTATTTTAAAAAATTTTTCTACTGTTAATTATTACTTATTTGTCATTCCTTTGAAGAATAGCCGGTATAATCAAACCGTCGATAAGTATATATCGATGTTCCTTATGATTTTATCCGACGTGTAACTAGTATACAGACTATATCTTGCCTTATAAATATCAGTTTACGGATGTATACGTATGGATAAAAGTAATGATTAGCAGTCATTTTTTTTACTAATATCTCGGAAATTAGTATTGACCACCAATTTTTTCAAAGAAAAAAAAGTTATTTGAAGTAATGCCGTTTACATCATATGTAGAAATTACTGAACTCGATGAAGTCGTAGTAGTTTAACCATTTTACCAACTCATTTTATCTGTAGGA
Organism: Eufriesea mexicana; assembly: GCF_001483705.2. Classification (NCBI taxonomy): domain Eukaryota; kingdom Metazoa; phylum Arthropoda; class Insecta; order Hymenoptera; family Apidae; genus Eufriesea; species Eufriesea mexicana. Next base: position 1,153,577 of record NW_016908927.1, read on the forward strand.
ATCATTGCATTTGTATCAGTATTACAAAGATAACATAAAAACTAGGAAAAATAAAATCTTTCTGATGTGATAACCGATTGAAGTGTCCAATTTTTACCATTACTGTCGACGTGCTGTATTTATCTCAGTTCCTTCCATTATCACTTCTTCTTTATCTGACAATGCTCGAGTCGATTCCTAGAAAAAAAGTTACCCTGCACGGAAGAATTCAACTGCTGGCTTCTGAACTTGGTTAAATTTAACCAAGCATTACTGTATTTGTATATTTTTTGCCTTTATTCTTTAGTATTGAGCAAGAAGATCTTTAATGTCTTTGCAAAGAGTTGTAAAATCTGGTCTCTGATGACTTTGTAAATGCCAACAGGGATACATAAGTTTTACATAAATTGTTTGTGGACAGGTAGATGGACAAGGAAGACGAGTGCCTCTTTCTAGTGCAGTTAACAATTCAGTGCTTGCTTTTTCTTGTTCATTTTGTAGACGCTCTGAACTTGAATCAAGACCAGGTAAACGTGGTTCTTCTCCAAAGCCAAATGTTTCATACATTGTAACACCAAAAGACCATACATCTGATCGAGTAGAAAATTTTCCATCTCTGATACTTTCTGGAGCATACCTTAAAACAAAAAGGATTTTGTTAAAATTTAAAGAATACATAATTTATAACAATTTATCACATTTATAACACTTGCCATTTAATAGGAAGGCCTCGATCAGTCTTTAAAATATAATAATCATTTTTTCCAGTAACTTGGGCTAGTCCAAAATCACTAATTTTAACTTTATTTTCATCAGCAACTAAAATATTTCTTGCAGCAAGATCTCTATGAACAATACTCATACTACCCAAGTAATCCATTCCTGTTGCAATATCTAAAGCAAAACCTAATAGTCTTTTATGTGTTAATTCTTGTTTATGAATTGCTAAATAACTTTGTAATGAACCATGCTTTACATATTCCATTACTAAACAAACTTCAGGTTCTGATATTACTCCAAGAATTTCTACTACATTTGGATGTTTCAAAGTCTGAAATTATATTAATTAATATTTGTTAGAATTTTAATACTGTAATATTACTGTCATATCGTACAAGATATAAATTACAAGTTAATTGAGTTGCTAGTAATCAATTTACCTTCATTATAGCAATTTCTCTTTCAAAATCTCTTATATCCGCATCAAGTGCTCTTGTTTTCAATTTTTTTATAGCAACTTGTTGTGGTTCAATGTCTTTCCCATTTTCTCTTTCCAATGTTCCTCTATAAACTTCTCCATAAAAACCTTGACCAATTCTACCTTGTAAAATTACGTTGCAATCGATATCTAATTCATAAATGCCTCGCATTTGACCTAAAGAACCATTGCTACTTCCTCCAGATCCACAATTTTCTCCAGTTTCAGTTTCATTTCTCCCCATCACCTATTTTAATATTAGTATTATATATTTTTATCACTTTCCTTTTTAATAAGTTATTATTAAAACATTTTATACAATTTGATAAAATTATTTTAATCTTTTTCATTTACAAATAATAACTGTTAAATTTAAAATATTGGGATATAATTAATATTTGATTAATATTGCTTATTATATTATTACTTCTCCTAAATCACCAGGATGTCCTATTCGAAGGGCTTGAGTGGAGTGTTCAATACAATTTATATTAGGAATGTTATTTTGAGAAATTGAACAACCTTCTGAATCTCTTCTTGCATTAGATAACCAACCTAAATATGCAAAGAGATCTTCTGTGCTACCCACAAAGTTATCACTGGTGTTGATTAAGCCCTGCATACCTAAATTAAAAAAATTAAATTAAATTAAATTAATTTAATTTAAAATAACATAATTTTTTTTAGATAACATTATTATAGTAAACAAATCTTACTGTCATCAATATCATTCCAGGGGAGACTTATAATGTCTGTAGAAAGACTATTACTTCTTGATTCACTATTTATTGATCTATTATCACTAGAATCAGAGTTATCTTGTTCAAATTTTTTTAATTCAGGGCTAAATAATTTAGGAAAAGCCGTTGCGTAAGCATGACTTCTGCGAGAATTGTATACTTGATATAAAATTTGATTTATATCTCTCATAATTGCTTGAGGTTGTTTTCTAAAACCAGTTGAATCACCCCAACATTCATACATTAATCTATAAACTTCCATAGGACAACCATTTGGAATAGGCAAACGTTTTCCAGATTTATAATATTTTTTCAATGTAGCAGCATTTGGAAATTCTTGTAATCTAGCTCCTCTAAAATAAAATGAAATTAAATTTTTATTTTTTAAAATTGCATGAAGTTATAATTATATTTATGAAATACTTATATGTACTTATATTTATGAAATAGATATATTTAACAATATAAATTTATTATATTTTATAACATAAATAAATTTATTTTACACAGTTCTGCCATTTGTAGTTAGTCCTACATAAGGATATATTTATAACTAAATTAAATGTAAATTATAATGAATTAATAAAAAAGAATAATAAATTTTATTTACTAAAAGATTTTACCTAGCAAATATTTGCCAAATTGTTGTTCCAACAGCCCAAACATCTGCTTGAAAACTATGCCTAGCTAATTCTGGATCATTATAAGTCTCTGGTGGTAACCAATGGATATCAGTTTCTGTATATACAAATATTCCCGGATCGGCAAGTTTTACCACAAAGCTGTTATTAGTATGGGCATGTACTAGCAGTTTATTGCACCTAATGTTACCATGAACTACACCATTCTCTTCAAGATGCCAAAGAGCAGTAGCTAAACAGGCTGTTGCTTCTACCATGTCTACAGTTTTAATAGTTTGAGAAGAAGAACTGCGTAAATATTCATCAAGGGAACCAAGTCGTACCAATTCCAAAAGCATTCCAATGGATGGTGTTACTGTTAAACCATACAACCTAATAAAACATACAAATTCATGTAAAATTAATATAATTTACACAAATTTATGAACATGATTATTACTTTATTATTACAAATTTAAGTATTTAACTATTACCTTATTATTAACTTTACACTATAATTTTAAATATTCACACTAATCATTAATAAATTAAATTATCACACTATTCATAATTATAGTACAGAAAATTATAATGTTATATTTATTTTATGTAAATTTATTAAAAATACCATTATTTACCTTACAAGAGTACCTGAACGTAATTGAGACCATTTCCCAGCAAGTTCAAGAAATTCTTTTGTATAATTTGTTTCTTGTTCTTGCTTTAAAATTTTAAGAGCAACTTCTAATTTTTTCCCCTTTGTTAACCTCCAAATTGCTCTATGAAGAGTTGTTGGGGAATATTGTTGACTCCTAGTACTTCTTAAAAAAGGTTTGTAAATTTCTAATTGATTTTGAGGTACACAACGAGGTCCAGTTTCTAAAACTGAAGCAACAATTTCTTCATCAGCTGCGACTTCACTAATTGCACTCTCAGGAGCACAAAGTAATAAGGGTGATTTATCTAAAAAATGAGTTAATTCTTTTTCTTATTTTCATCATTTGTAATTATTGCAATAATAATTTTGTTTCTTCTTTTTTAAATTTTATTATTTTCTATTAAATGAGAAATTTGTATAAAAAAAAGTAAGGTCGTTATTAAATTATCCAAAAACATATGTAACATTCACATTATTTTGTATATAGTGCTTTTTTCAGAATTATCGTATTTATATTTAAAATTATAATTATCATATTTTTTATGAACAATAACGAAACATCTGCTTGACTGATCTCTTATACTAGTTATTTTTTTACAGTGAAACCATAAATACTAATAACATAAACATTTTCTATAAGTCGTGAAAAAGATAAAAATGTACAACTTATTACAAAAATAAAATATTAGTTAAAACTATAAAATCGTAGCTTATTAAAATGAAATATAAATCAAAGCAAAAATAAAACCAATTTATTTAATTTACCATATTCTGAAGGTGGTAAACATTCTGATAAATATGACTGTCCTTCAGAATCTTGAAATGATGAGATACATTGTGCCAATGAATTATATCGAACAGGAATACCAGTAATAATGAAATCATCTGAAATCCTTTCTTCTATTTTTTTTGAAAATAGTTTTCTTTCCTTATTATATGCATCTAAGTAATAAACATTATACTCCGTATCACTTTCTCTAAGTAGATAAGAACCTGGTTTATTAGCACGTTTTTGATGAAGTTTTGTATACGAAAATTCTTGCCTAAAATAATATCTTAGTTTCATAATGTTTTTAAACTTTGTGTTTTTATAGAATTCTATACAATTATATTAAATTAAATAAATGAGGTCTTACCCAACTGGACCATGACATTTCAATTTATGTAATCTTTCTAAGGAAGGAGTGACAATCTCTCCACATAAATTAAATGTCCATTTAACTGCTAGACGATAATAACCATCCAATGCAGAAACAAAGGACATTAAAAGTGAATTTTTTGAAAATTTTAGATATGAAGGTATACCATTTTTTCTTGATATTTCCACTGTATTATCTTGCCTAGAAAATAGTAAAAATATTAATTATACTATTACATTATTGTTAAAATTTATAATAAGAAGTTTTATAAATTATTTATTATTCAAAGAAAAATGTATTTTTTGACAGAATTTTAAGTTACAGTAAAAAAGTTATTTATATTTAAATAAAAAAAAAATAAAGAAAAATAATAATATTTAAATTCTATTTTATATATAATTTCTACATCTAGTACATATATTTGTACACGCAAAAATTACGACTATATATAAAAAGTATATACAATTTGATATTATAGAAGATAAATGTAAATATCTTAAAAAGCAAATGAAGTAAACTATTTCTGATGATAAAATATATGAAAATAACGTTTCTAATTTCCTTAATAAAATGTATATAAATGTTACAAATAAAATATTAGAAAACATTATTGTGATACATCAAACCTAATTAATAAAGAAAATTTGCTTATATAAACAATAACATTTCTTTGTAGACAATTGAATAACAAGATTAAATTTGGTACAATATATAGTACAATTGCTGTTATAAAATGATATTTTTATTTATTAAAAAAGTAATAATATTTAAGTCTTGTTTTCAATAATTATCTTGTATATTTAGTAATAAATTTTAAACCTTATAGAAACAAAACATAAATCTTCAATTGCACACAATGTAATCCATGGAGAAGTAGTTGTTTCACAATATTTTACTTCATCTACATTGACTCTTAAAGTCACTTTTGCTGCAGGACTTTGAAAACTTCGGTCCATTAAAGCTTCATACTCTTCATACGGGTAATTTGGTGCCATACATTCAAATTGCTTTAAATATTGTTCTTTAACATAATTTGCATCATATCCAGATATTTTACAAAGTGCATTATGAATTGGTTTTTTAATGAAAAATCCATGATGTTTTATACATTCTCTAGGAATATATTTTCTGTACTCTGATTCCACAGTTTCTCTTGGTATCTTTTTTTCTAACATTACTCTATAAAAAAAAAAAAAAGAAAAAAAGAAGAAAGAAAGAAGAACTGAATTAATATTAAACAAAAATTAAATTTTATTGATCTATAAATAATGAAAGAGAAAATTTCAAATAGAAGTACTTCAAAAATTAATTATAATAACATTGAATATTTCTATATTACATTTAAACAGCAATTTATAAAAATAAATCAGTTATATATACTATACAAACCTATACATATCACTAACACCTAGCCCAATTAGTTCTTGTTTATGTCTCTCATAAACAATATCTGGCACTTTATTATCCATGACATCTGAGCGTGCTTGTTGGAAATAATAATCATAGGCATTTCTATCAACCTGTTTTAATCTATGTATGCTTGAAGGTTTAAATCTTAACCTAAAATCAAATTTGTTTTTGTCTTTCAGTTCTACATGATATGCTAATGGATACCAAAGTTTTGTATAATGATTTCGAAGAGCAAAGAGGTGTCTGGCAATTGGACCTATCCCAAGTGATTTACAGACCTGAAAAATTATTCTTTGCGTAAATTATATACAAACTTAGTTAGTAAAATAAACAAAATAACAAATTCAATTTAAAATATTATGCGCGCGCGTGCTTTGCGTGTGTGTGTGTGTGGGTACGCGCGCGCGCGTGTGTGTATGTGTGTGTGTGTGTTGGGAATATCAATCACATTAAATTTAATTTTTCATTTATCTAAATTAAATTTTATTAAAATATATATTAAATTTTGCAGAGAATACAAGCTATTAAATTCAAGATTTCAAGAATTCAAGAAATTGAAACTGAATTTTAATTCAATTATAATTTCATTTTAACTTTTAATGTAGATTTTTTATGTATTATATTCATTGTTAATAATTCATTTTAGTTCAATACGTTGTAGAATATTTAAAATAAAATATCTATTTAAGTTTAAAATAATGAAACAAAAATGCAAAAAAATATAATTTTTCCATTTCCTTACCTTGAGACATAGATCTTCAATTGTTTGTCCACAAGTAATTGTAAGAGTCAATTCCTTTTCTTCGGTTGCAACATAAACAATCGCCAGATGATCATTTTCCATTGTTAATACAATTTTACGTTCCTTTCACATTCTGTTGCTACAATTGCCCATGGCACACTGTTTATATACAATGTGAGTGTGAATCAACGCGCATGGCAATGAAAAACATGAAATAAATATATATATATATATATAGTCTACAGAATAATTAAACTTTTTAATTTATTTAT
>NW_016908927.1:1160656-1181691 GCF_001483705.2 Eufriesea mexicana
AAATTTTTTAATTAGTATATTTGATGATTTGTAATTAAACTTAAAAGAATAATATTTTTCTTCAAAATTATTTTCAAAAATTAATTAACAGTTACAATTAATGAAAGTAATTTAAGTAATAAACTTTATATTTTTATTAATTTTCAAGTATAAAATAGGTAAATATTTCGGAAATATAACAATTTTGAATTTTTGATAGAATTAGTATAGTACTTATATTTAATAAGGGAAATAATCTTAATTAGACATTATATTAATTAACTAAATAACATAAAATCAACAGATATAATTTGATTATATAAAATAAAAAAAGATATTATCAAATTTAAAATAATTTGTATTATAATATATTTAGTTATCTATTTTTACTTATACATCAAATAATACAACCAAAAATTTTAGTTAAATAAAATATATGATAAAATTATAAAAGTAATTAAATTACTTATGTAAATTAATGATTTATATATTATATTTATTTTTAACTTATTGTAAATACACATGCTATATCAATTATTTATATTTTTACATGACTACAACTTGTACTTTAATTTTTACTAAGTTCGATGTTGCTATCACATGTATATCTTTTCTGTCTCTAATATGAAAAACTATAGTGATAATAAAGTAAATGAATACAATGAAAGTGTACATTTTGTTATAAAAATTGTTATAAAAATGTAATGCATTAAAATTTTTAAAAACAATTCTTGTATTCATCATTTAAGGTTAAAGAATAAGACAATTTAAAAAGTGATACAGTAGTTCTTACAACAATTTCCTTATTTACAATTTATTTCTTATAATTTTTCAGATGCAACCAATTGCTCTTCTTTGATTAATATCTCCAGACTCTGGAAAAAATTAATGAATTTACATGAATATTATGGACATATGATAGTATTTTATATTATAGAAAAATATATAAATAAGTAAATAATATAATATGTGGACAAATGATAAAATGTATGAAATATGCAGGTAAGTAATTAAAATAATGTATAAACTTACCTCTTTTAATATGTAATTAGTAAAGTATCAATGGACAATGAAATAATAATCAAAATAAATATGCATGGCATATATCTACAAATGATTATGGTAACATATAATGATAATATACAATTATCATAGTATATATGTAATATAGTATATGTAATGTAGTAAAAAATTGTTAAAATATATTAGAACCTCAAATAAAAATGATTACATGTAAGTTATAATTTATTTATTATATATTTATTCTTAAATATAATGTACATAATAGTAAATATTACTATTTTGTATATATTAATTAATAAGATTTTTTGATAATAATATTTGAGATTAAATTTCAAAAATTGTTTTCAATTACTATTGATATTACTTATGTTTTATTTTTTGACTACTTAAAATTGATTGATTATTTTTCATATATATAGATGAAAATAATAACATAATGTTATTATGATTTGATTAGAATCTGATGTAATAATAATTTACTAATTGAATTTATAAAATGTTAATACATCATTTTTAAATACAATAGAAGCAATGAAAGAAATTCAACTTAAATATTGTAGATATGCAACATATATAAACTAAATAAAATAGAATTTTAAACGTTTATTTTCTTTTATAGGATATCCTTAATAATATGAATTTTTCTTTAACTGCTGATTTTTACTTATTAACGTTTTTATATACAAAAATTGTTTTAAGTGTTATTTTAATTGTACTATTTTTATTAGTGATGTGACATTCGAAACTCTTTAACCGTTTGAGTCTCAAGCAGCGCGATCGCATTGTTCAGATTTTATGTCGAGAAAACCCAGCACATTTCGAGCGTTGCGAACAACTGACGGTGCGTCACCAACTGTCGAAGTCGCGCGCTCAGATTTACTGACGCAAGTACACCACACAGCTCCTTCTTTTAATGTAAATATTATATTTTACAATAGGTACAATACTATAATAATAGTGCAATAATATATTACAAAATAAAACATTTTGTATTTCATTGTTATCTTCCCAATAATTTTTGTCGAACAAAACTTGAGATATTTATAAACTTACAGTACGCATATGTAATAATACAGATGTATTTCATAAAATAACGAATTACAAATTAAAAATATTTTTGTCTTATGAACAAACAATTTAAACGGAGAGTAACACCTATAATTTGTAACATCGGTGTTTATCAAAACATATTGGATGAATTTCTTTTTTACATCGCACACAAATTAAATGTGATCTTTTTATTGCATTTTTGGTACTGCATAAAGTACACGAAGCGCTATCACGCCGCTTGGGATTTCTCGATATAAAATAAAAGAAGCGCTATTGCGCTGCTTGGGTCATCTCGTACTCACTTAGAGAAAGCGCGGTCGCGTTATTCGGGATACTTCGACAATGTTTTTTCAAAACCCTCTGGGACTCAAACGGTTAAAACTAGAAGCTTTTTGTTATTTTCATGATACAAAACTTTCGAAATCTAAGTAAATAACGATTTACGTAAATTTTATTTTTTATCTCTACCTCCTTATTCCTAATAAATCTTGACTAGATCCAGAAAGAGTTTGGATGCTAGTATTTTTAAATAAGCATCTTGAATAGATATTTTTGTAAATAAATATTAACATTTAATTTTTTCTTTTTATTATTTTCTAAAAGTGTTGAAATGAAATTTTTTCGTTTATTTAAATTATATTTAATTCCAATACATTTAAGTTTCATTTAATTACATAATTATATTTAATAAATGGAATATTTCTCTAAAAAAATTTATGGTGACTTTAATTCTTGATAAAATGAATAGTTCTTAGAAACATAAGGAAAAAGTTAATATTTAGAGTTTCGAAATCTTCAATTTCATAGTTTTCATAGTTTTGAATTCAAGTGTCATGAATCTAGCAATTTTGTTTTAACTCACTTCTAATTTTTATGTTTAAAATTATTTAATCAATTAATTAAAATTAAGAAACATAATTCGCACACAAAATAAAAACGTAAAATACAAGTTCAATATAAAATAATATATTTAATGACTGCTTTATTAAACAAGAAATATAAGTTCCTTCTTATATTTGAAATTATTGAATTAGAATTAGTTGAGTTAGACTTACGAGACTGTAATCAGTAATTATTGTTAAAATGTAGGTGAATTCAAGTTAGGGCTGCCGGGTGTTGAAGTAGGGGTTGATGGAGTACCTGGAGGTGAAGTATCCAGAGGACAAACCAAATTACCATAATCTGCTTCATTCTTGCTTTTCTTACGTTTTAAAGTAAACTGAGATTTCTTCGGTACCTAAATCAATTTGATTCCAATTTAATCATGACATTTAAATATGATATATCATATTAATTATATTAATTAATTAAGTACCATTTAGTTGAATAATATAAAATAATAATTTTTTATTAACTATTACTTTATTTTGCTTAGATTTATTATTTAAAGTATTTACGGATATATTTCTTTCTCAAGATTCAATTTTTATTTATTTTCATATTTATAACGAACTTTTCTATTAACGATTTCTATAACAAACAATTCTATTCCTTTGATATATTTCCTCTTTAAGTTCCTGGATTCAATATACAGTCTTATTTAAGTATATATGGTGGAATATGTTATAATGGGACGCAATGACATTTAATTTATAGCAACAGGATGAAGTTGGATTAAAAAAGAGTATGTTATACTAAAAGTATGCTCATCAATTAACACATCAATCACACATAAATATAGGAGTATTTAATGTGTGGCTTATATATAGTTATATCTTTGGAATTAATAAATTTCACAATAGTCATACAACACCAAATTAATAATGGAATTATAAAAAATATATAATCAACTACTATAAAAGACAAATGCTAATTTTATGATGAACAGTTTGAAACAGTAGACTATACTACAATTGGCCATAAAGAACTTACTCATTTTTCAGAAATATTTATGACAATGTACAAAGAATCATTATTAATAAATTGCCTCAAAATACTTATTGATCCCTGCACATGGTATGGATCCTACATATGGAATCTAAACATATTATAGAAAATATATAAAGAAAGTCTTAGTGGAAGAAATTAATAAACCAGATATTGTGCTCAAATGACCAACTAAAATAACATATCGTATTAAAACAGTAATACTCCAAATGTATAAAAGAAACAAACAAAATAATAGTATTTGTTGAAGGAAAGTTAAATGTAATATTTAATAGATCTAATAAATAAAATTGCAATAAAATCTAATATTTTAGATGCATATAATTTGTAGAGTCATGAGTAACCAGGCTTCTATGAATTGTCATTCATCGTCATCATTTGACAATTAACTCATTTATTAAAAAATAATTGAATATACCTTCAAACGAGCAGTAAGCGTAAGTGGAACAAATCCAAGGGTGCTTTCAATTTCTCTTTTTCTTTGTACAACTTCCCTCCCAAGGATTTGATTGAAATGTGTAGTTAAATGTCTACGAAGAAGTGTTTTCCCTGGAGAGATACTAAGTAATGTTGCCAATAATTCTGATGTAAATCTGCCTTCATACATCATTAAACCTCCATGTACGCCAGATCCTCTCATATTTGGAGCATATTCAGCTAAATCAACTACTCTAAGCCATTCCATTACTCGATGATTTGTCCAAAGGTGAACATTACCACCCTCTGCCCCATTTCCATTTATAGATCTTCTTTCAAGGTTATCAAATTCAAAATTTAGTTCTCGAAGAATCTACAAAATTAAATATACTTTTACAATATGTACAAAACTTGTATTAGTATATTATATCTCAGTTTATTGAAGTGATTAATTTCCTATACTTATATCATTACTTATAACATATTACCTGAATTCCTCGTCTAAGACTTGCAGCATGTAATTGTGCAGTAACTCCAAGATTTAAAAGATCTTCAGTAGTGAGACGGTGTAACATTCTACCATCAACTTTACCATTTTGGAAAGCTTCTTTGTGCTGTGGTAATCCAATATCATCCAGCCATCGTAAAACTGCTGCATTATCCATCTATAATTTCATAAATATTTGTGACTATATATCTTCTTAGGAAATTATATTAAAAATTACATACCTTATCTGATCCAAGAAATTCAGCTCCACCATATTTCTCTGATTCTATTGCATACAATAATTTTTTCCTATGAAGAACATTTTTAATTTCTAATTCCTTTTCCATTTGTTGTTGTGAACATTCTAATAATTTTGCTCCAGTAGCTCCCCATCGTCTCAATTCACCCGAGTAACATTCTAATCCTAAATTTGTGAGCCAATCTCCAATTTCTTCCATTGACAGCTCTATTAAAGATTTCTGACTGATTGATTGTATCGATCGAGAGTTTGAATCTTCTATAATAATTTTTTCCTCTTCAGCTAAAATATTAAATAATATTGTAATAATATTATTATAATTAATATAATATTATTATATATATTATATAATATCATTATAATATCATTATATAATAATATTAAATAATATTAAATCAAATAATATTAAACTAAATTCAGTATAACTAAAATCTTATATTATACATAAGAATATAATAAATGTACCAGTGTTTAAAACAATAGAATCTTGAATACATGGTATTATTATATTATACAATATGATTATATATGAATTATATTATAGATTAGAATAAACAAAATCAACATTTTCATGCAAAAGTCAACACAAAATTTAAATTTTAGAGAAACAAATTTAATTAATGTTAACATAAATTAAATTTTAAATCATTAGCCACGACTGCCTGTCATATAAAAAGAACAATTATTTTCTTAAAAAGACATTTAAAGATGCATGCTTAAAGAAAGAATCAATCGCAACCTAGAGTAGGCGCAGACAGGCATCTCGCGGAGGCTCCTTTAATGGCCAATGGTACTGTCGTGTGTACTCCAGAAGCTAAACTGGGTACCTTACCAAACATTACACCTTTCTTTGAAGAACTCGGTGGCCTAGGAAGACTACTATATTGACTGGTATGCCTTCCAAATTTCTCTCCCTGTAATAAATTAGTAATAATTATGTATTTATGTTTTTCACAAATTTAGTATGATTATGTATATACTTCTGCAAAACAGTATATAATTTTATAATAATTATGTCAACTTACGTTTGACATAGGACTTGTACCACGAAGTGCAAGATTTTCATGTTCTAAACTTGCTTGTCTAAGTTTCATTTCTGATAAAGAACTCAAAAGTTCTAATTTTTGTGTTTCCAAAGCACTTCTTGAAAGTACTTCCTTTAAAAATTAAAACAATTGAAATAAAATGAAAGTAGAAAAATAAAAAAAAGTAGAAATAAAAATGGAATAGAGTAAACCAGAAATGGAGTCAAAACATAATGTAAATTATGTTGTAAACTACCAACAACAGAATTAATCAAAATTATTACATAAAATGAAATATTGAAATTACTTTTTGCAATGCCTCTTCCATCCTTCGGAGGGAATCTTTCTTCTCTCTAAGCATACTTTCTAATTCTTGAATTTTATTAGCTTGTGCATCCACTTGTTCTGATAAAACAGATATTTCCATATGTAGAGCTTCACGTTCATTTTCTAATTTATTTAAACGTTCCTGTAATATTATTTAATATTTTACATAAAATACAATTTGTTAGTTATAATTATATTAATAATCAATAGGACTATGGTTTAATATTTAACAAAAATTCATCAGTTAGAATATTACAATATTTAATTAAATAATATAATTTAAAATTATATTACCAACATAAAAGAAAAGATTCATAGAAATCTTTCATACTTTATATTATTTGACATTAATAATTTGAATATAGTATCAGCATACATATATATTATGTTAATTTATGTAACAAAATATTAAACATTAATAATCAGAATATTAGTTTTATATATTCATTTCAAGTTCCATAGTGTTTATAAATTAATATAGCTTAACTCTCAAATTTGAAAAAACAAGTTTTTAGAATATATATTGTTTTTATTTTAATATATTTAAATTAATTATTATTATGTTAATCATTTAGATCATATAAATTATATCACACATTATTTTAGTTATCAACACACTAATATCTTTTATTATAAGTATCATTATACCTCAAACTTTGCCTGACACTTATTCCATTTTTGAGTGTCTTGAAAATGTTGCAAAGAGCAACAATAGGGAGATTCTCTTGTTCTCAAAAAATTATCTGATTGTGATCTAGTTCTTTGTTCACGTTCTATTTTATTCTTCAGTCGTTGTCTTTTCCCTAATTCTAAATATTGATTGCTTTTATTTCTTGTACTCTCTTTATTTTCATGAACATGATGGGCTTTTGAAATATGGCTGTTTAATCAAGTTATGAAATCAGTAATTTAAGTTTAAAAATAACAACAAAGAAATAAAAACACAAAGACCTCATATCATATACTGCACAACAAGTAGGTGGTAGAATTCCAATATGTGTTAAATTTGTGGATGCATAGAGATTAGGGACACTTCCCTTCAGAGAAATCATTTTAGTGTAATCTAATGGACAACTCTAAGAAAACAAAATGATTCTCCTAAATATTTTCATTTTTTTTATATTTTTGTTCTACATATTAATCACACAAATTAGAAAATTATCAATTCTAAAAATTAAAATCATAAAATTGTATCTTTAATAGAAATTTATTTGATAACATTTCAATACAATTTGAAATGAATTTTGTTTCAACAAATTTCTTTTATAAAAATATATAGATACATATAAATAAAAAACTTACGCATGTATATACTTAAGTACTTACATACTTTCATATTTAATAAAATTACATTTATATTTTTCAAAGATTAATTATTTAAAAAAAAACCTATATAATTTTAGATTAAGATAAATAAAATACAAGTAAAATAAATTAGAAGTATTTTGATTTTTAGCTTTACATATTTCATTATATATTACCTGGCAAAAGCTATTGTCAGATTCATCTATTTGATGTTCAAAAAAATCAATATTTGCAAGCTCATCCTCCTGTTCAGAATTTGAAGAATCATAGTCTTCTGAGGGAGTCCAACTACTATTTAATTGTTTTGATGTCGACATAGTTTCTACTGAGTTTGAATAGAAATGAATCTATCCCATAAATTTTTTGTGGTATATTTAATGATTACTTTTACTAATCTCAGTTTTTGTGTTCAAAATGTCAAATAAAATATTATTATCTAAAATAAACAACAAAACTGTATTTACACTAGTGTATATAAATTTATATAAAATTTATTTAATTAAACAATGTAAAATGCTACTTAAATAATTATATCTTTAAATAATTAAATACAGTTTATAAATAAGAATTTTCTTAATAATCATTTAATCCTAGTTTCTTTCACTTATTAACAGGACCTTTTCCCTTTTGTTTGTTCTTTTCTTCATTCATCATTTATTTTTATCGTTATTTTTTAAATTAATAATAAATAATTTTCAGTTACATATTTTTCTTTTTTTCATATTACTAATAAAGATATTAATAGCGAATATCAATAATAAACAATTTTGACGAAGCGAATATGGAACGATTTCGTAAGAAACTAAAATTACCATCCTCAAATTCCTCAAGATGTGAGTAGTCACGTGATATAATCTATATATAGATCACTCGACTGTTTTTTTATACTGTTCAATACTAATAAATAAACTTTTTATTTAACAATGTTATTAACATAATATCAATAAAATTTTTTATATTCAAGAATATGGGTTTTTCAGTTAGATTTAAATATATATATTTAAAAAAAGAAAAATTTTAATTTAAAAATTTATATAATTCCTATATTCTTCTTTACATTTAGTTATGTATTTAGAGATATTGAAGAATATTTATATCCATATTATATGGTATATGTAAGTAAATAAAATTGTTTGTATAATTTAATCAAGTATAATTTCCCAACTAAATATGGAACAATAATGAAAATCATGAATTTTATACCATTAGCAATTTAACAAGTAGAAGTTTGTTTAATATACTATATGCAACAATTTTTGTTTGAAAATAGTATACAATATGTAAAAATAATTTGAAATATATTGAAATGTCTTAAAATATGCTAAAAGTTTTTTTTTATATTATTTTATGTAATATAGAATTTGGTTTCTAATCCAATTAATTTATACTTCTATAAAAATAATATAAGTTTGTAATAGATATTTAAATTTACCGGTTGCATCCACTGCATTAAAATTTCAGTGGTGGCTGTATCTGGTGGAGAAGGAGGACTTGGAGAACTTTTAATTATTGTTAAAAGATTTTTTGTGGCTTCTTTAATAGAATCTTTCCATTCTATGTTACTTTCATTGTTAGAGTCTGTGCATACACCTATTAATAAACATTAGAATATTAATAATTGTATACATTTTAACTAGTATATAATATTACTTATCAAATTTTTTTCTTCAATATAATAATATAACAAAACAGAGTTTAATAGTTTAATAAAATAAAAGATTTTAAATTATTTTTAGGATCATCTATGTCGTAATTAAATATTTTAAATGGAACTAATTAATTGTTATGTATTTGTATATTTTTTAAATAACATTAATTTACACTAATAATTATATATAGTTTACCAGAAATAATGTCATCCATTTGTAATAAAGCAGCTTCCAACATCTTACTAGCTTCACTTGATGTTTTTGTAAGAAAAGTTGATTCTCCTGCTTGTATAGTGTTTCCGTTCCTTTCTTCACTTTTACCCATTGCTAATTTCTGTAAATGAATAAAACTATACATTAAAAATATTATAATGTATGCAATAAAATGTTGGCTATATAGAACGATAATTACTTCATAAAAATTATAGATATCCGAAAAATTATGTTAAACTTACATAAAATTGTTGAATACTAAAAATTTATATCTAAATGTATATAACCTAAAAATTCATATTCTAAAATTATTTTTACATTTAAAACATAGTGATTTTTTGAAAACTATTCTATTCAAAAATTCGAACATATAACTTCATTTACAGGCTAATAATAAAAGAAAAAGAAAAAATAACAGTAAGACAGAAAAAGATACAGTAAACTGTCAAACAAGTCAGCACTTCAAAATGGCGTGTTTACTTAAACTATTTACATATTCAAAAATTAAATAAAAAATAATAAAACATTCTTTATTAATTTATATTGTCTTTTTTTGTTGATTTAATAGTGAATTTATATATTCTTTAGTAATAAATAAAATTAGAAATTATTACAGGAACGCCTTTTTTGAAAAAAAACTTACCTCGCTGTATCATGATTTAAATTGGTATCAACAAAAATAATTTAAAATTTATTTAAATACTAAATTAAAAATTGATTCAAGTTAAGAAGCACAGAAAAAGCAACAGGTGTTAAGAACAACGCCTAATAGTTTATGACCATAGTAGTATTTGACTTCTTTTTGTGTTTCACCCGCCCTCCAGCCATAGAATTAGCAAACTAGTTTTAAATGGTAGAAATTGAGTCACGAATAATATAATATTAATATCAAATTAAATTAACTATCAAACAAATATATTTATTTCAATATTTTAAGAGAATGTCAAAGTATTTTTATTTTTTTAAATATTTTAATATTGTAAAAGTAATAATTAAATAATTTCAATTTCTATAAATAACAATAACTATTATAAATATTTTTCTATTCACAAAATGAACTATCAAATAAAAGGGAAATATAGATATACGATATATAATACCAATGTGTTTGTAGTCATAGTCATGGAAGATAGAAAATTTTATTTTTTTTTTCACTGTACATTTAATCAAATTGCTAACAACCATAAATTTGAATGAATAAATAGACGAATATACATGCATTTTTTAGGAAACTGTAAATTAACAATCATAGTATAAATATTTTTACAATGTTTTAAATGGATAGGATACTTTTAGGGCAAATATTTATCACATGTTACAAGGTCAGGAAATATACTTTCATATTTGAATACAATTTTAATGTTACATATCTCTCATAAATAGGATCGTAGTACAAAGGTATATACAGTTTAGTACTTTTGATAAAATTTATCTCTCTTGCTATTTTATCTATAAATATTCTACATTCATTGTTATGTATGTTTTGAATTAATAGCTTGGAGCATTTTAAATTATTTGTACAAAAATATATATATATATTTAAACATATTCAAAACAAATTCAAAACAAAAAATGTTTTAAATAATATTCAATAATACACTACGTACACATATGTACATAACTGTTTATAATTAGAAGACAGATTTATTACAAAGAGTCTAATACAAAAAGGTATAAAATAAATAATTATATAAAATTTAATTAAACTACAATTAAAAATTCTATTTAAATTGATGTTATTTAGAAATTTCTTAACATTTATAAAAATTTGTATAAACATGTAAATAATTCAATAGATTTAAATATAATATTTGACTTATATAAAATTCAATTAAACTTAACATAACTAATTAATTAAATTACTAGATAAAATTGAACAAATGAACAACATAATAAAATAGAAAAATGAACAGCTTCATTGTATATTGATTTTTTGTTCCGTAATTCTTAAATTTTGATAATCAATTCTATTAATATAAAATAAAATGTAAAACTTTATAGTTTCTATTCAATTTTTAAATATAAGTTAAAATATTGTTTGAAACACAATGGGAAAATAAATCAAATATTGATATTCTACTTATTATCTTGTCTTAGGTTTTATTATTTCATCAGATATAATAGTACTTAACTCTGACATAAAAGTTAAAACTAAAAATTATCAAATTATTAAACAAAACCAAACGTGACTTCACTCTTTAAATAGTGACAGTAGAAGATGCATATGTTGTTTCGTGTTTATATACTTTAGACTGTAAGAATAAATCAATTTTCAAATCGATAATAGAATGAATAGAATATAATCAATAAGACTTTGTTGCATTTGTATATCTACTCTACATTACCATTTGATGAAAGCATATTGCACATACAGGAGAGGTAGCCGCGAGGCCACATTAGGGTGTGTCGGTGTGTGTGTATGTCGCGTGTGTGTGATCATCTTTTGTTTTCCGGGTATTTTTATGGCGTAGTTTGTCGATTGCTGCTACGAGAGATGAAGGTGCATCTTCTTTATAAGTATTCAACCAACAGGTTATGGGCACAGGTTAACTCTAGTGATTTAAAAACAAAAAAAGAAAGAAAACATTAATAAGAAGGTGGTCAGTGGAAGCAGTGTTCATAATATTGAAAAGCTTACAGACGAAAGTTACGAGGTGCTGAACATGAGGAGCGCCCTTATCTACAAAGATCTGAGGGGGTACGTCAACGAAACGGAGTCGAAGGCCAAACAAAATGACGCAATTTGGGTTAGAAAGGATGAGAAGGCCTTAATTTTTCTAAGTATTACGAAGAATCAGCTAGGCCACGTGAAGCGCGCGGAAACTTCCAGAGAGGCCTGGGAAAGTCTAAACAATATTTACAGATCCAAAAGTCCGGTAAGGAAAGTAACACTTTATAAACAATTATACTGTACGCGAAAGGAGTCTAATGTATTCATGATGCAGCACTCATAAGGAGAGTATAAGACCTAGAGGTCACCGATTTAGTTCAAATTTTGCAGGATGGTAAATTTAGTTCCCCTGATGGTGAAGGTATATGATTATAGGGGTCACTACTCAATAATTTTTAAGATATTTGCAATTAAAGATTTATCATTGGTTTAATTCAGTGCTGTTCAGAATGATTACCATGTAATAGTTTAGTGTAGTGGCAATGGATTAGTATTCCTATGCGTTAGGATTCAATGCCCGGGAAGATGAGAATATATATTTTTTCTTTTCAATTCTTTTTTACTTTGTATGAATTTCTTCCATATTGAGATACATAATGGAGTTTAAATAAATTGGAAAGAAATGTCTTTATTTACTAGATATCTTACAAAAAGTTTGTTTGCTATTATCATTCATATAAGTATAGAAAAACATTTATTATAAAATAATAAAAACATTTATGCAAGAGAAACAGAAGAAAAGCCCCTTAACTTTCAGTTGATCATACCTGTAAATAATAAATTGTGGAAGGAAACAATAAATAAAACATTTGTCAGATTAACAGAATAAGAATAAAAATAAGATTAGATACTTGTCCTTCAATGTCCATACAATGGTGGATAATTTATATTTTTATGTTCTTTTATCGCAAACAAAACTTCTGTAAGTTTCTTAGTAAATAAAGACATATAATTTCCAATTTATTTAAACTTCAGTATGTATCTTTATATGTAAAAAATTAATACAAAATAAAAAAGAAATGAAAGAAAAAGAGAAAAGATTATTCATCCTCTATGGATTTGAGCCTTGATCCTAACACATATCAACACTAGTCCGTTGACACTCTATTCAATCATTACATTGTAATAATTCAGAACAGAACTGAATTAAACAGTGAATTAAATGATGAATCTTCAGTTGCAAATATCTTAAAAATGATTGAGTAGTGATTCTTATAATTATATACCTTCACCACCAGGGGAACTAAATTTACCATCCTGCAAAATTTAAACTAAATCGGTGACCCCAAGGCCTTGCACTCTTCTTGTTAGTTAATTTTTAAAATAAAATTGAACAGCTTCAAGAAACTTACGTTACCGACCGATTTGCAGTCGTTAATGCTGCTAGGCACCTTACCGACTGAGTTCGAAAGTTTTTGCATATCGATCGAATCAAATAACGACATTTCGACAATAGAAAATCCGAAGATCAAAAGGAAAGAACGAAATGCTAGAAACACGGCATCAAATGAAGTAGAAACGAGGTCATATTCACTTGAAATACTAACATATTAGACAAATATAGGGGGATGAACGCAAAAGGGGAAAGCAATTGATTTAACATATAGATATCGATTATAAAATGTTACAGTTGCAATAAACCTGGTCACAAGGCAAAAGATCGCAGGTCCTCGAGAAGCAGGAGGTGCAAAATGAACAAGAGGGAGGATGCAATGTCCGCCGTCGTCCTGAACACAGATGTGAACAAACATGATTCTTGGTGTTTGGACAATAGGGCTACGAAACACATGTGCAACAACAACTCAATAAGTTCATATCACTCAATAAAAATAAACGCAATGACATTTACATCGCTGCCGAGCAACACGTGAAATCGGCAGGACTCGGTGAAGTAAAAATCCAGTTTATGCAACAAATCCACGAATAACATAAAACTACAAAATGCCATGTTTCTGCCGAATTTGCGAATGAATGTAGCCTCGGTTTTGAATATGGTTACACGATAAAGGTTACACGATTACGTTTAATAAAGACGTAAAGAAAAATGTCTGTCAAACACAAAGATGGCTCTACAGTATTGGTAGCTCATAGAGAAAGACAGTTGCATGTAATCACAGAAGCAGATCAAGAAGCCATAATGACACGGAAAGATGAAAGCGACTAATCTGAAAAATTTGTAGTGCCGAGCCACGAGAACAAAATATGCAGACTCAATAAACTGCTGTACAGTTTGAAGGTACTCAAAGTACCTTGAAGGCTTGTCAGGCCGAGAATGGTATAGTAAGATTAACAGTTTTCTCTTAGACATAGGTTTTAGTTGGAGCAGCGTGAACTCGTGTGTATATATAGTGACTAACGAAAGTATTCGAATGGTTAGGTTTCTTACTTTTAGTACATAAAATATATATGTTAATCCTGAATATTTAAAACAATTCAGTATGTATAACAAGAAGGAAATCCCAAGATTATGTTAGTAAAATTAGAAAGTAATCCAATCGCATGTATAGTGTTTATGATAGATTATCTTGAAATACACAACAAGCAAGGTAAACAAAAGTATTCAAACGCTTCAAAGTTATTTGTGTTTCGGTTTGAATCTTAATGCTGAATGTAAATATTAGCATCAAATGTAAACAAAGAAATATGTAGTTAATCACAAGACATCGCTTGAGTAAGAGTAACGTATAATTGTTTAGTATAATAACGAATATGAATAGGAAAGAGTTAGAAATACAAAACTGTGTACAAGAAATGATATTAAAATGAAATTGCGAAAATTGTAAACAGAAGTAAATCTACAGTGCATTACATAATGTTGGTAGTAATGTCTCGATTGGTATGAATGATGAGTGAATGTGAAAGAATCGGCAACAGTGGAAGAATGAATGAGTAGTGTTTATAAGGTGTGCTGTAAGCGTGGTGTAATTTAGTAAATATTTTCGCCATTACTGCTCAGTACAATCAAACGAGAACGTTTTTTTTTTGGCTGAACGATTTCACATTCACTTTCAAGACTTTTTTCTTCATTTAGACTTTTTGCACCTTCTATCCTTCTATCTTGTTTAAAAAATCACAAGGTCATTGTAGATATCACGGTATGGAGATAGACAATTTTGCAGTTCCCTTTTGAATTTTCGGTTTCTTTCAGCGGAAAGGTCTGCATTCAAGAAAAAAATGATTCACAACTTTCAGCTAAGTTTAGACCTTGTAATTTTTAAAAATTAGTGTTAAATTATTAATTTTTTTTACAGCTTCGGATGCCATTTCCATCAAATTCTCTTCGTCAACGTCTTTTTCCACTAAAATCTTGAACGTCCTCAATAGCCATATGCACAAAACCTTTGCCTCCGTTTGATTTAGTAAGTTCTAATATGCCATTAATTTCATTTTCTTACGATTTAAGTACGTTTTCTATTTCAACTGAAGATGGTCATATATTTTTCCAACATGCATTTAACGTTGATATTTCTAGATTTCTTTAGTGACAAAAAGATATGATGTTGATGCAGTGCTTAATTAAAAATTGCTTTCAAGCTTCCATTACATTAATTGATTTTGGATTGGTTACGTCTAAAATAAAATGGTTCAAGCAACGAAGTAGTATTATGTGGTAGGAATACCATTTTAACGTTGAAATGTCTCAACTCTTGTGGGTGACATGGAGCGTTATCTAATAGTAATAGCGCCTTGAAATAAAGTTTCAAAGTAGGATCGTAGGGGTATATCACAATAGCAACGCGTTTACGTGGGACACATCTACGAGCCCTCGGCCCTATCAGTTATTTTTGTCGAACGCATATATGAGTTCCTCGGCCAAATAGAAGGTTTCCGCTGAACGCATATATGCAGCGCTCGTTCGCAAAGGGTTAAAAATAAAAAAGTCATTATTAATAACACATTATGGCTGGAGGCAGACTGCCGATCAGCCGCTTGAGGAGTTATTTTTGTCGCTAGGCCATAGAGATAAAAAGAAACAAAAAAGAGCTTTCCGTCCGCGGCCCCCCGGTAGCGATCGCAGTTTAGTTCATCCTTCTAGATACTGCGGCACTTTCCGCAATACTGTGTCTCTAAGTAGGCAAGCCTTGCCGCGGATGGGGTGTAAATTCTGCATAACGCTTTCCGCTTTGACATCGGAATAGAGTTCTAAATGAATAAATTATAATTTGTTTGTACATTTTCATGTAAAGCCACTGTAGTTCATTATTCCTTACCGTTATTATTTTAAGATAATTCAGTTTTTAAATGTGTTAAACAAAAATCATGTTAGCTAGTACAGTAGAAGTACAGTGTTGTACATAGGTTTTCGTAACTTTTTTATCGTGTTAGATCGAAACCGTGTTGTAAGATGCCGTGCTGTAGGAGGGCTACATTTATATGTATTAGTTGCTTTATATCGCAACAAAATTTTCCTTATCATTTTAGTGTCATTTCTAATATTATTGATAAAGCATAGGATGAAATTACAACGTTAACCCTTTCGTTACGGGCGGACTCTCCGCTGTGGTACTCCTACAGAACGAGCCGCCGCGACGAAACTGTGCACGGTACGCGAGACCGATCGTCAGAGGCATTTGGTTTGCTGAGTATTGAGGTCCGTAATAAACAAATAATGCAAAACAAAATACTCACGCTGCATGTCTATAGTGAGATAGTTGATGTGTAATAACTGCAGATGCTCGTCGTATGTACAAACGATATTTTATGGAGAGTGATTATAGTCGCTCGTAGTACCTCAGTGGCAACTGATGGAGAGCGACTATAGTCGCCCGTAGTACCTCAATGGCATCTTATGGAGAGCGACTATAGTCGCCCGTAGTAGTGAAAGGGTTAATAATGAAATTAAAATTAGGTTTAATTTTAAAATTATAGATAAGTATACGTCAAAATATATTATAATTGCAAACAAAATAGAAAATTCTACACATTTGTAGTATTTATACATTTTTATACAAATAATTATTAGATAATTGTAAAAACGGTTTTTGAGTAGAAAATGTTATGATTTTAATTTCGATAAAGCTACGGTTTAATGCTTTTGTCTTTAATATAGATGTAAATATGAAGTATGAAATATAGAAGTACTATCCTTTTTCTACTTTTTTGCAAACGGCAAAATTTGGAAAAGAATACAGAATACAAAATTCAGAATAACTTTTATTTAAATAATAATTGCCAATTGGCCTTCGTTCTCGAGATATTTGAAAAAATTGTCGATACAATTACATTGAACTGTGCTTGTACGTATGTTGATGTAATAAAATATCTGGGCCGTCTATTTATAAAAATTCATATATAGGTTAACCGTTGAGTACTGTCTCCTTGTCCAAAAGTGCCAAGTAACGCTTTTGCGCTTGTTTTATTCCCCGATCAAAAATGCCAAGGAGCGCCATTGCGCAGTTTTCTGTTCATATGCGATAAGTTGTAATTCTTTCAATTCAGTGTTGTTCTGACACCCTTGTGAGCATAAGTAGTCACATCCGTTGTTTATAAAAATAAAAAGATGTACACCTACAAAGTGTAACATTACTGTAATTTTATTTTAATTTACTTAAAACGGAACGGTAGCCGTAAAGTCACGTATTAACAGAAACCGAGCATGTCGCGAAACAGAAGAAGCGTAAAATCGCCACTTGTCATTTAAACGTTTAAAATTGCAGGAGACTGTTACATGGTTATCACTTAAAATATATGCGCATATATCAACAATTATGTAAACTTCTATATAAATGAAGTTTGATGTCTGTCATTTTTAATCGTTTCTTTATAAGCTTTTTCGAAGTTTAAATTTGTAACTTGTGACCTAAAATCCTGCCTATATGAGTTAAGAAATGCTTGTGATATGCATAAATAACTGAAACATAGATGCTTATACGCATGAAAATATATTACTGTAAGAGGAGGAGAAGAAAAGGCTGGGTTAAAATGAGTCTATCACTCGGTGGCCGATTATACTTTATTCCATTCAATACAATATTTACATGCCACTCTTGTCTCTCACGTAAAACTCCGTCCGCCCCTCGAGCTGTCCTTTTAACGGTGGACCTTCTTTGTTAATCCACCGCGAAAATCAAGCGAATCGTCGCTTCGTTTTGAGACTCCGGTTATTACTGCTACGTGCCCGTCACTCACGCCGCCTTATCGGTGACCGAAGCTCGCATACTCTTATATACTCTTACACTTTCTGCTTAGTTCCCTTCCTTTATACTTTTCTCTTCCAGCTTTCCCTTTCGTTGTCCTTACAAGAAAACATATCCAAACTGTACACGCTGAGTTTAATAAAATTTAGGTGAGAGATAGTTCTCAAAAGAATATTTGATACGTATTTGTTACATTTTTCATTTTCCCATTTTCTCCTGTCATTTATTTCAACCTTTTTACTGATCGTTTCCCTTTTTTTGTCCTATGGCTCCCTATATATAGATATTCCTATTTTTGTTTCCTCGTCATCAGGTTGCCTCTTGACAACTAATTTCACTTTTCCTTTCGCTTAATTTCCTTCTTGATCTACGCTTTTCTTTCATCCTTGTTACCCTTTACTTATCCCGTACATTTCCAGGATAATCTTCTTTTCTTTCCTTCCCCCTTCTCGTCATCTAATAACTAAATTCTTATTTCCAAGATTCTCTTATACTCCCTCCGCCCTTCCAACACGGTGTAGCCTTCACTCTCGTCGGAGTATCTAACCGCAAAAGCTATTTGAAAATTTGTTTGAAATATTAACACTTGAGAAAATGATGATTTAGATTAGGACAGGGCTATTTTTTATGTCATTGCCAAGCGGAGAGCCGTTTACGGCTCAGAGCGAGTGTGCCATTTAATTGCCATTTAATTGCCATTCAATTAACGCTTAAAAAGATAATAGTGATCTATGTAGTCTACATATAAAATGACGAAGTATTTAATTTTTTTCATAAATTGATTAGTATCGACTTTTTCACACATTAAACAAGCTGGTGTGATGTCGATACAAAAAATAGCTCAATCCTAGTCTAATTTATAAAAACTTTTGTGTATATTATTTGTGTAGATATTTTGTGTAGACCATTTGTTAGCTGACAGATATCAATGATTCGTGCAACCTGATCCACGCAGAAGTGAATGGGAAGACTGTGTTAGTATTTACTTTACGGATGACAATACATCAGTAGCAATTGTTTTTTTTTAATATCTGGGAAACTAGAGTCGACCGCCAATTTTTGCCAAGGAAAAGGCTGTCCGAAGTAACGTTCTTTACAACGTATTCTGAGTCCATCAAAATCGGCGAGGAAATAGTAATACGACAATTATACCCAAGAGGTAGAAAAAAGGAGAAGAAAGGAGTGAAGTATGTAGATTACTTTAGAATCAAAGTAAGCGATAGAATTTCGATAAACTCCAAAATCGATCTAAACAAAATTTTAAAAGAGGAAGGTGGTGGTGTGGTGGTAGTGCTAGATCTTAAATATTAAATTTCAACTTGGAATATTTATTAGTATCTCAGATATTAATAAAAAAAATGTTTAATATCGATCATTGTATTCTATCAACGTAAGAATGTATGCAGCAGCACGGGATTGTGGTTTATTTATTGTTTCTATAAACCAGAGACTGAATATGATAGTTATTTTAAAAATTTAATTGACAGAATCACTGATAGAATATTGATTTTAATTCATATGTGAAACATTCATTATTAAATTTTAAAGAAATTCTTCAAAAAATGAAATAATTAAGAAGTTCATCCATTGTAAGAGATAATGAGAATTTTTTCCTGTCTGCTGTTTTTACAGCGTACACATGCATCTAAATAAAAGTCGGCTATACGTGCTCCAGTCGACTGGAGATGTACGCTAGGAACAGATCGGCCGGAACATAGAATTTTATTTAGATTTAGCCTTCTCGGTTTAGAAAATGGACTTGGTTTACATTATTACTTATCCAACTTTCATACTTCCATACTATCCTCACTCACAGCATATAACCGATTTCCTTCTCTCTTTTTTCTCTCCACCTCAGCCAACCAATTTATCACTCCTGATAAAGATATTGCTCCCGATACTATTTTCTCGCATCTGTATTTACATCTTTCCAGCTTTACACATTTTTCCACCATATGTTTTAGAGTGCCCCACCTTTCCTTACATATTTCGCATCACCTGTATTCCTCCTCTAACCAGTACCTGTTCCACGCCTCCACATTACCACATCTCACCCTTGCCATTAGTCTTTGACTCCCCCCCCCCCCCCAACCGTTATATTTAAATTCTCTAATTTTACTATATTGCTATTGCCCTTGAACTTCTCGTCCTCCACGCTTCAATAACTCTACATAGTTACTTCCCGTTGTTCCTTCCATTTTACTTAAACCTAACCGATTGACTCCATTTCTTTGGTAAACACTCTCCCTCTCTTACACTCTTAGTGTTTGTTCTTCCATCCATCTTTTTTTTTAGGCACTCTTTCACCAACCATTTCCCGACTGTCAATCTTACATGCTCTTCGTACCGCACCTCTCTCGCTGCCATTGTGATACTTAGCCCATCTCTTTTGTATTCCTTCAGCACTATATAGTCTGGGGTGCTCCTGTCTGCACCTTCTCGATTTCAGGCCATTCCTCCCAGCCGAATATTTCCACTCCGTATAGTAAAATTCCTAAAACTAGACTATCCAAAAGCCACATGCTCCTCCTAAAATCATCCCTAAATAACTTTTCTCCGAGCCCCCATGCTTGTCGCATAACTACGTTAGCCTTTTTAACTCTTTC
>NW_016908927.1:1181883-1209793 GCF_001483705.2 Eufriesea mexicana
CTTTCCCTCATATGCTTTCCCCAATACCCGTTCCTCTGAAATCTTACTCCCAGATACACAAATTCTCTCACTACCTATATTTTATTGCCCTTTCACCTTCAGTCCACTTTTTTCTCTCTGCCTCCTCCTTTCCGGAACACCATCACTTTTGATTTCTCTATGGTAAGTCAAGAAGTGCTCTTTCCAATCTGACAAACTTATATGGTTATCCACTGTTTTTCTTCGTTTCCTCCTTTTATCGATGACCCCCCATACTTGTGATTCCGTCTTTGCATTTTTTATTTCTTCCAATACTTCTATCTTTCTCTTATCTCTTTTCTCCCAGCATACACTCTTGAACTCTTTCTTTGCTTCCAAGTACGTTTCTCTTGTTACTTTGCCCCCTCTCCATCTTTTATACATTTTCCTCACTTTCCTTTTTCCTGCTCAACATTGTCTGTCCCACCACTGCAACCTGCCTAATTCTCTTTCTACTTTGATCACCTCCTTTATGTTTAGATAGCCTCTCACTTTCTCCTCCAATTCTCTCCATGCATCCTGCTTTTCCACCTCATAGAATATTGCCTTACTCGTTTCTTCCTTAAATTTTCTATTGCCCACTTTGTCCCATACAATTACTGTCTTCACCTGCTTTGATACTATCTTCGCCCTCCTACTTTCGCCCGCGTTTATGTAGCAGCATAAGAGTTGGTGGTCAGATTCAGTCTTGTCTCCTACTTCAAACCTTCTTATTTTTTCCATGCTCTCTGTATTCAGTATAATATAGTCTATCACAGATGCATCCCTAGTAAGGTAGTAGTAGGTAAGGTTGCTAATGGCCAAATGCCAGCCTCTCTCTTCCAAAGACAATCTTTCTTAGCAGACAATCTCCTTCTGCATTTTCCACTCCGTCCTTCGAATTTCTTTCTCTAAATTCCCATTCTGCCTCCATCATAGCTTCTTTTGCATATAGATGGCCTTCTTTCCCTGTCCTTCCATTAAAATCTCCGCCTATGACTAGATTGTTTTCTACATTCTCTTTTATTGCCCCTTTGATTCTCCTTATCTTCTATGACATTTCTCCGTTGTTGTATATTGTCCAAATATTCCATTTTTCTCCATCAACTCTAACTCGTCTGCCCATCATATCTTCTGCCCCTCTATCTCCTTCTCTTCTTCTCATTTCTCTTTAACCCCTATTAGTATGCCACTTTTGGCCCTTTCTCTGTTTCTCTCTCTCCTTGCGTGTTGAAGTGAGGATCTAAAACTCTTTGGCAAGCGATCTTTAAACTTTCTCCAACTCTCTTCCTCCCACCATGTTTCCACCAACCCTACGAAGTCAAAACCGTTCATATACTCCCACAGATCCTTATCTTTTCCGCTCAAACCAAGCCACGTTCCAAAACAGAATTTTCATTTCTGCCATAGCGTCGCCGTCCTCCTTATGTTCCCTCAACGCCCGTGGCTGGTTAACTAATAAAAATCCTGATGTCCTTCACTCGTCTCCTCCCATTTTACCCAGCCAATCTATTCCCCGTCTATTCTTAATTTTTGGTAGCTTATCTTTACTTCTTTGCCCTTTTTCCTTTCTTCTATTGTGACTCTTCTGATTCTTTGTTGAATCTCTCTTTCCACTCTTGTGAGATACTGGTCAATGTAAATATTTGTGTCCTTCAATTTAGACTTGTTCTGTACTATTATATTCCTTAACTCTTTAATTTCCTCTCTTCTCCCCTTCCTCGTAATCGGCATTTCCTTCTTATTATTTTTTAACTCCTCCATTAACTCCTTAAACATGTCTTTTATTTCCATCACGCTTTCGCTGTTCGTTACGTAGAGTTCTTTATCCTTCTGCATGCCTCTACTTTGTCCCAGTCTCTGCTACCCTTTTGATCTCCTGTTTCTCAATAACATATTGTAGTATCGCAGGATTTTCATCTCGTGTATAGGTAATATTAGCTTAGAAAGTCACCGAGGGTGCGAGGGCCAGGTCGGTCGGAAAAACCCCGGCGATGTGTCAGGCCCTTAGCATGACCATATTTTGTCATGTTGGGGGAGGCTTTTGGGGAAGATATCAAAGAAGTCGAATTGAGTTGTAGTCTTAAGTTGTAGTTGATATATAAATTTGTATGCGTAATCACCCATATATTGTTAATCATCTATTATTATTATTAAGTAATAAATAGTCCGTATTTACCACCATATCCCGAGTCTCTACAATATTTATCTAATGACCTTCTTCCTTCCTTAGGCTTTTTCTCCGCCGCACACGTTCTTCCCATCCTAGTCCTGATTCCTCCATCCTTTTCTTCCATTGTCATTCCGGAGTTCTTCCTTATCGACGCTAACCTCTCACTCTCCCGTGACCCTACTTGTCGACTCGTCTAGCCCACGCTTCTATCCTACACAATCCTAACCTCTAATTCTTAGCTACACAACTCCTCCTATTAATTTCGCCTTACCTCTTATATTCTAACGTTTATTATTATCTCGTTTTACGCGTCTTTACTAAATCTACTTTCTACACTATTTTCTGTCTCTTACTCTATATTATACCGCTTATTTCACTCAAATCTTTACTACACTCATACGCTCGCATCCTTCACACCTCACCGCCATTAACCAAGTCCGATCGGTCGGAACATATGTAGGACAAAACTACAGTTATTTCGATCTATGCAGGCGTCCGAAGTAAATAAGAAAATTCATTCGAGGTGCTTGAACCGGTATAACCTGCACAGTAGGCGGGAGCATGTAAATAGCAAAGACGATGCTACCAAGCAGACAAAATGATCGATTACACGATCATAGATACGATCATTTGTTTTCTATGTCTATCAAATAATTGTATTTGTTCGCAAAGGTTCATAGTCCTAAAAAAACGCAATATTTAAACAATATTCTCTCTCTCTTTCTCTCTCTCTCACCCCCTCCCCCCACACACCGAACGACTCACACCGTGTCGGTCACAATCTATCTGTTTACACGAGGATTCTTCAATGCTTTGTTGGAACCCGGATTGAGAACATTATCAACCGATTAATCTTTTGTAATATATTTCAGAACGCTTCTATATACAGTAAGAGTTCTGCAACGACGCTACGTCGGAAAATACAATAACCATGTATCGGCGAAGAAGAATAAGAACTACCTTCGTACAACTTTTGAAGGTGCTTATGTATTCTTACTTTTTGGAGGGGTGAAAATGACCATTGACCCTTAGTGAAGGTAGGAATGAGTAAGATATTTTGAACTCTGACGTTGGCCTGCCTTCATCAATTAGATTCTTTCAGTGACTAAGAGTCAACGGATCGTTGGTCATTTAACAGCTTCGTCACTCTGTCCGCGCCGTTGAGGGTTCTGTCTGTATGCCTCCACACCCCGCCCTGCATAGCCCGATGACGTTCTTCCCTCACTCGCTAATTGGCTGATATGACAAAGCCGATTAGCGATTTGCGCCCATAGAAATTTCGTCACTTTCCGGATTCGTGATTTTCCCCCGTGTGAATCATGCCATCTTATCGATCCGCGATTCGCTTCCTGTAACGTTTACGCAACCTAACTTTGCTTCTATAAATAGCGTTCGTAACAGTGCTGGTCAATGTTTGTTGTGTTTTTCTGAAAAAAGATCCCGAATCGGCCTTGACCGATTCGCGATTTCTTTTCTCCGGGATGACATCCTACGACATCATGATAATTCATAAAATGATTAATAGAATGATGACATATTTGACCGATCTATTCTTTTCCCTGCTTCACTGAATACTGCTAGCTGGAGACGTTGGAACTTTACACGCGGTTAGCTGTTTATGTTACAGCGATAAGCATAGGATTTGCAGACGTTGCTGCTCCTTCACTATGCTCAAATTTCAAGCCAGTTCGGCTCTAGTTGTCGGAGGGTTAGGACGCGTGTCGTTTTCCCAGTGCCTTTGGTGTTGTTTGTTTCAACAGCAGGAGAGTGCGAGCGTGTGTGTGTAAGCGGGAGAGTGAGTGGGTACGCTTACAAGCACAACAGCCAGCAGGCTGCGACTTGCTCAGAGACTTGTATATATCATAACACAATGTTTCCAGTAGGAAACAGACCTGAAAGTGCAATCTACAATTTCCTTGCCAATAAGTACAATGTTACACTATGCAAAATAGCCAAGATTTACAACTTCACTCCCTCCAGACACTATGCACCACCAAACACTTAAATAATAATTATATAGTGTCATTACAGAATAGCGATAACGTTAATGCGGAATTAACTCCCCAAAACTATTTGTTAACTCAAAATACACATCATTCTCAATAGATATTGCAGCAAAAGACTAACGAAGTACTACAAATGGAATTTACAATACCCTCTAGTGATGAAGAAACTATGGCAGTGAATGTAGGTAAAGACAACTCGTGGCAAGTTATAAGATCAGTGAAGCGTAGTAAAACCTGGGTAAACAAAGGATTAGAATAATGATGTTATAACAGTGAGTAACAAATTTGATTCACTCACTACAGAAGATGAAGACAACGCAAAATCCATTGAACCAAAAATTCCTAAACCACCCCCGATTTTCGTCTATGGAGTACTTAAATTTCCGGAAATGGTAGTTAAACTAAATGAAATAATGTCAAAAGAGAAATTCATTACCGAGAGTATGGCAGACAATGTCATTAAAATTAACTGCGTCTATCCTGATTCGTACAGAGCTCTAGTAAGTTACGCGAAGGACAATCATATTATCTTCCACACATATCAACCTAAAGAAGGGAAAGCATATAGAATCGTTTTTAAATATTTACATCATTCTATGAATCTTGATAATATTGCCGAGGAGCTAACTTCTTTGGGCCATACAGTTCGCAAAATAATAAACGCCAAACATAGGCAAAGAAAAGAGTCCCTAAATCTTGAACCAGCTAAAAACAACTTAGAAGTTTTTAAAATTCAAGGACCACAGAGCTGTGTTATCTCAATAGTACCACAGAGGAAAACACAGAATACTGTGTAATATACCAGATGCCAACTCTATGGTCACACAAAAACATATTGCAACAGGCCTTTTGCTTGTGTAAAATGTGGAAGATCTCACAACACTGTGAATTGTAAGAAAGGAAGTTATTCAGCTACATGTGTTTTATGTGGAGAACCTCACACCGTCAACTACAAAGGATGTGAATTTTATCAACGCTTTTATAAAAACACTAATAACAGAAACAACCCTGCAAAAAAAATTACTCAACCAAGTTCAGCAACAAATACTACTTCGAAGACACAAACACCTACATCGTCAACCAAGTCAGTACATTTAGGACAAAGCTATGTGAGTGCAGTGAGAAGTAACTTAAATAATCATCCAACCACTCACACAACTAACAGTAATGAAAATATCAGTAGTATTTTCAATAAGTTTTTGGATGATTTTAAAATTATGTTCAATCAGATTATAAGTTAAAGCAGCATGGTATTAAACATGCTATCCAAGCTGATTGTAACTAGAAATGGCCAAGTTTCTTAGAATAGCCCTTTGGAATGCCAATGGCATTGCCCAATATAAGGAAGAGATTAAACTTTTCCTTGAAAACAACGTAATAGACATATTTTTATTAGTGAACCTCATTTTACTGATAAGTCCTATTTCAAAATCCCCTATTATAAATTTTACTATACCAATCATCCGGACTGTTGTAATAAATATGCGTGCTGCTCGCATGGGAGATCACTTGCAATTGCTTGCTTCTCTACACTACGCGGACCTTCTTTCATTTTTCACGAGGTGGCACCAACTAGTGAGTGCCACTCGTCCCTAATATGGTTACCAATCATCACGGACAATACTGCCCATGCTGGATCAGCCTTATTAATCAAAGAGACAATTGATCATTTCAAGCTACCAAGGTTTACCGAAGACTATCTACAAGCTACAACAGTTCGGGTTAAAACTCTGACTTATGACATAACTGTTTCTGCATATATATATATATATATATTACTGTCTGCCTAGACACAATCTGAGAGGAAAGGACTTTAAAGCCTATTTTAACACACTTGGATCCAAATTTATGGAAGGAAGTGATTTCAACTGTAAAAATACGTTATGGGGCTCAAGATTATCCACTGCCAAAGGCAAACAGCTGGCGTCTCTACTGCAAGAGAAAAGGCTTTCATTTCTTTCTACAGACTCTCTTACTTACTGGCCTACAGACTCTAAAAAGACTCCTGATTTCTTGGACTTTTTTATAGTTAATGGAATTTCTCAATTATACATGCAGAACTACACAACTCAAAAATTAAATGGGATATCTATAAAAATAACGTTAACGACAATATCTATCCAAAAACACGGTTAAAAACGCCTGAGGAAATAGAATATGCTACTACAAATCTAATATCAGTTCTTCAGCAAGGCCAAGGATGCTACACCACAAGTTACATATAATAAAACTCCAGAAAATATTCCACTTATTATTAAACAGTTAATTGCAGATAAAAGAAAAGTTGAGGCGAAATGGTATAGATTTCGTTCTCCTGCGGACAAGACCATGTTTAATCACTTAAGTAATGTCCTTAAACGCAAGCTTAAGGAGCTAAGAAATATTTCATTTGAGGATTATTTAACTAAGATAAACATGATAACTCTATACGGAGAACAACCAAACTAGCGACAAAGTCTATTCAACTGAATCCTCCGATAAGGAAACAAACAAATCCTCCAGGCCCATGGGCAAGAAGTGACAAGAAAAAGGCTGACCTCGTTGCAGAACATCTTGTGAAAGTTTTTCTAACAGCTTGAATCCTGATGAGGAGATTGAAAATTTCTTGACCAACAACAATTTAAATAGAGACAATTTGGCTAACAATTTGTATAATTAAGCCTATCTTCCCCTGGGAAATAAAAAATACAATTCATAGTCTAGGCAACAAGAAATCTCCTGGAGTGGATCTAATAACACCAATTATGCTTAAGCAACTTCCTTGAAAAGGGGTAGTTATGCTAACGTATATATTTAATGCCATTCTAAGATTAAACTATTGGCCTACGACATTGAAAACTGCTGAAATTCTCGTGATTCTGAAACCAGGCAAAGACCCTAATGATGTATGTTCATATAGACCTATAAGCCTTCTACCAGTTATTTCCAAGATACTAGAAAAATTACTGCTCCATAGAATTAAACCTTCACTAAACATAATAGCTGATCATCAATTCGGATTTAGGCAGCATCATTCTACAATACAACAGTGTCACAGAATAATCCAAGAAATAAACAAGTCTATAGAGAAGGAAAAGTACTGTACAGCAATATTTCTTGATGTGAAGCAGGCTTTTGACAGAGTTTGGCACAATGGTTTTCTTTATAAGATTAAGCATCTTCTTCCCGCCTACTTCAATTTATTTTCCTAGGGCCAATTTTATATGTTATATATACCTATGATCTACCAACCTCGTGTACAGTGATATATATATATATTTTTTTGTCTCCTTTGGCTGAAAAACACACGACGAATTGACTCGGGCTAGCGTGCATGCGTCTATAGGAATGAGACCGAGAAATCGAGTGGCATCTGTATGTATTATGGAATACGGTGCAAAGGATAGAAGGCGGAGAGGCAAAAGGTCGCAATGGTACTCCAGCTACGTGGATTTATCTCTGTTCTGTGGCTAACTTAATCAACATTAACAATGAGAAAGACCATCCTTTTTTTTTGCCAATCCTCCGTCGGCCGGAGGGAGACAAAGAGAGAAAGAGAGAATTAAAACGTGGAACTCTTCGATGGAAGAGACAAGAAAACATGCAACGACTCGATTTTCCTACGTCCACAGTGCGTGGCCGTGCTCCTCGAGCTCTGCTTCAACATTTTCATAGACTACGATGACGATGAATTGAGCCGACGACGGGTCGCGATTCGTACAATGGATGATAATGGTCATAGAAAAAAAACGAAAGTGCCTCATATCCCGAACGTATGTATGCAAATTTCCCGCGACAAACGACAACGCGAACATCGGCTCGGTAATAACTTTGCGAAAGTAATTTCATACCCGCGCAATTTATGATCCAAGCCGACGGCGTATACTCCAAGAATACTGTTTAATTGTAACGAGGAAGAAATTTGACGAGCCCGCTTACGTAATCGCGCGTTAACGGGAAGTAATTCGATCGAAGACAGCCCGGTCTCGCGGACAGAGAAAAAATTTTACCGGGTCGAAAAGACCCAGGGGAGAAGAGTTCGCGAAGTGGGTGGTGTAACGGAGGCCGTATCGGTGTTGGAAATTAACATTTGTTATTCGTCGTCGAAGCCCTACCAATTAACTGTTCTTTTGTACCGAAAGGCAGTCGGTAAATGTCGTTTAAATTTCAATTCGAATTTCTCGACGCACCGTTGTTCCGTCGACTATTTTCGAAGAGACCAGAACGCGGAACAATGCTGATTGAATTCCATAGCGAAACCCGCGCCAATTTTTCGAATTATCCAAATTACATGAGTCGTTCGATTCCCCCGAATCCTTCTTCCAACGAATATCGCCGGTAGAGAAGGCGAGATTTAATACGGAGACGGAACAAAAAGACGGTTCGACGTCCTCCAGCTTTCCATGTGCTCGAATACGTCGAGAATACTGTGCCAAGTATTCGAAAGGTGAGATATTAAGAGAATAATCTCTTTCTAATAAAATTAACGCTCTGATTCGCTCGAGTATTTGGTAGCCAATATAGAGATTCGCTATATTGGCTACCCATGAAAATCCGGTAACTGCTTCCAATTATGTTTAGCAATATTTAAATACATTTCAAGTCTGGGTAACTAAGTGAAGAATAAAAATCAATGAAACCAAATCATTGCACATCACATTCACATTAAGGAAAGATCATTGTCTTCCGATAAGTCTTAACAATATAACAATCCCAGCCCAGTCGACAATAAAATACCTAGGTTTACATCTTGACAGCAAACTTAACTGGAAGCAACATGTAACCGAAAGGAAACAAATAGAATTAAAATTCAAAGAATTGTCATGGCTAATCGGAAGACGATCTAAATTATCACTGGACAATAAAATTCTATTGTATAAAACAATTATTAGACCAATATGGACTTATGGTATTCAACTATGGGGATGTGTCAGTAAGTCGAATATGGTCATCATACAAAGAGCGCAATCTAAAATCCTCCGAGCGATAACAGATGCACCGTGGTTTGTTTCTAATCAAACATTACATCAAGATTTTGGAACTCCATTCATACAAGAAACCATACAGGACAGAAGTAACAATCACCTCTTCAAGATTCGTGATCATATCAATCCGCTTATGTAGCCGCTGCTGCAAATTCAAGAAAATAGAAGACCGAAACGTCTCTGGCCAATAGACCTCAAATGAGGATTAGGAAAATTTCTCGCCGGAGAGGTTTTCTTCATGCCATGTGGAATTGTGGTTTCTATGAAAAGAAAGGGGAAAGAAAAAATAAATTTCGGGCCAAGCATCAGCACTAACACACGTAGCTTCGTCACAGTAGGTAAAGAAGCAGGGTCTCTAGCACTAAACTTACCGGTACTTCACATATACCCATTCTTACCATAAAAGGTCAAATGACCATTTATGAAATAAACGTTGATTTATAGAAAAAAATTCTTAATTTGTTGAAGGAAACAATTCGCAACATAACTTTTAATTCATAATTGTTGAAAATAAGATACGTTTTAACATTTTTACAAAAATCAATCTCTTAGGAGAAATAGAAATCTTTGAACTATGCGTCGAAGAGATTCCGGAAACGCGTGAAGTGTTTACTTCACGATGTAGATAAGAATTAGGGGACCAGGACGAGCTGCAATTGCATACCCTTTTTCATCACTTTAGTTTTATCTCTTCTTGCAAAGAATAGAGAAGATATAGCTCTCTAAGAATAAAATAAAGATAATTATAAAGAACGATAGTTATTTCTTTTTAACCATAATCCTAATAATAATAAAATAATCAAACATGTATTTTTATTTTTATTTTTACAAATAAAATATTTCACAAATTTTTTGCAAATTATGCAAGTTTAAGTGGTTTTATTACCGGTGCACAATCTTATTTGGCATTTTTTTTTTGTAATTGGGAATTATTGCTCAGGCCACTTGATGTTCATTCTTGTAGGTTTTCTTTTTCTTTTTTAAGAAATACGTGATACTCTATGACGAGTTTATCTGCTAATTGTAACAGGAAACGCTGTCTTGGTATCTTTATTTCAGTTATTGCCTGATAGGGTATCCACGTTCATTGATTCCAGCAAAATCCAGGATATTGAAAAATATATGTACAGGCTATCTTTTGCATTTCTATTTGATGCTATATTTTCGCACCATTTGATTCACCACATGGATGCCAAATTTTGTCTTATTATAATAACTATTTGGGATGTTTGCATTCTGTTGTTTTTGGTTTTGACGCATTTGTGTTTCGAACTTAGTATCGCGAATCAGAAAAAAGTCTTCAGCGCTTTTCCTCTACGGACATTAAAAATTTTTTCGGTTTCATCGTCACACATCATAACCATGCTGACTTTCCTCATTGTCTGGAAAATCATTCCCACTTTCACTTTGCTCATCTTTAGATTCAGAATTTTCCCCGTCTGAACTCGCTTTACTTATGTTTCGAATTTTTTCTAATAACTGTCTCATTGGCCAGTCGGGTCGTCCTAGTGCTCATGCCGAAGCCAAACACGCATATCAGATTCAAATAAATGAAACTATAACTTGAGAAGTGTATCTGAGTCCAGAACCAAGGTTCCAGTTGGAAAACTGCAGAAAAATACGTAAATTTCGTAAGGGATCAAATGACTCCTCATGGTACATAAGGTATGCAAAGAATTTCTCTTGGTAAAAAATAAGTTAAGAGAAAAATGAAAAGCGAGAAAGTAAACAATTAGATAATATAAGAATTTACAGAAAGTCAGATGAGAGAAAGAAATCACAATAAGTGTACGATTATAAAGTAAGTTTTGAAAAGGATCATTTGACCCCGCTTCATACGTTTAGTGCTAGAGACACCGTTAGAGTTTCGCGAGGATTAAGTTATTAAATTATTTAGGATTAAAGTATTTTTCAAGTTTAGTTAATGTCGTTCTTTTACCATGGGATGGTTTTCTCATTTATAAAATAGCTTAAGGAATATTTTGTCACGTTTTTAGCAGTATTGGTACCATTTGTTGGACTTTTCTGTTCAACTTTTCCATATTTGAGATTTTTCTATGAAAACTCGATATAATAGTTTCTTCCTCTGTATTTTCTCGGTTGAAACACTCTGTATGCGAATAAAAATTCAATATTGATTGTATGAGAAAATTATGCAATATACAAGTTATTATTATAGCTAGTTCAATGTCGTTTAGATCTATATTAATCGTTGTATGAAATATTCGAAATCGAGATGATATACAGTGTTCTCAACAATACATCTTGCACGCGACACGTAATAATTGTATATTTTTCTTTTTTGCGAAATTAAATCTGCTTGTCTAAGTAGTTTTATCATATCGGTCATTAAAAGGAAAGCATCATCGGCCATGAGTGCATAAAACAAACTTCTAAAATTATTTTTAACATTTTCTTTGTTTGAAATATTTAAAAATTTATTTTGAAACTTTTCAAAAAACTTAGGTCATTACGGTCCTAGGTGATCAGTAACGATCTTCGATTGTTTATGAAACGTGTGCTGAAAGGTTCGGGAATGAGAATGATCGAGAAGTTTGCAAATTCCTCTCCCCACCAGCGCGCTGCAACGGCAAGAAAAGGGCAAAGAGGTTGCACATCTAACATAGTCGCGAGTCTTAATCTGATCGATGAAAAGCAATAAAGTGTTCTTTTTGAATAGAACCGTGCACGTTAAATTTCACCCAATCTTTTTACACTTCCGTTTAAAATTCTGCCGTATGTTGACGTTTGTGGTTACAATATTCTGATCCGCTTTCATTTGGAACAACAATTTTAATATGTTTGCAATCGATTGCTTGAAGACAATATGGAAAATTTCATTTTTTTCATATAATTTTGCCATGTTTCTTCATTCTACCTATATCTGCGAAAATTGGGAAGAGAAAAAGTAATGTAATTATTGTTTTAGCTAAACCCTATGAAAATTACGTCAGATGATTTCGCTCATGTCAGTACCACAGACATCGACGAATTGCTTATATCGACAAGCAACACTAGATTACAATATTTGTATACAGGTATATTTATTAACAATAATGAAAATATGAAAAAAATGAATATAAAAGTACTATGCGTCCGGGGAAAGAAGACACAGCGTGTTTTTATCCTCACGGCTAACTCCGCTGCTGACACTCCCACGATCACAGGCAGTGACTGATATTTGCCAAAGATGGTGATGAAGTTCATCGGCGGGCCGTAGCGAGATTGATTGAGATAGGATATGGCAGCATCGGCGTATTCAAAGAATTAGTGGAAATGTCAAAATCGCAATTCAAGAGAAAATCAAAGAAGTTACGGTCAGATAGAGAAAGGCAACGTGTTAACGGAAATCTACAAAGATACTTCAGAAAAGTAGGAATTCATGTGCAATATACAACCGCGTACTTATTGCAAGCAAAACAGCATTGCAAAACAGAACAGATCTTTGTTGGAAATGGTAGAATATATCTTGCTGGATGCGGATTTAATAAAGAGGTATTGGAGAAAGGTGACAAAAACTGCAAATTAACAGAAAAAGCCCGTATAAGTTATGGTATTTCAGAAAATCGGATATTACACATCTCCGTTGAATGTGATGCATATGTTTATGTTCATAAAGAATAGTGGGGAAAGCTGGACAATAAAGCAGAAAAATATGCTGTCTTCGGTATTCAGTTATTCGGTTATTCGGAATCGAAAGCCTATGGGTTATTATATAAGGAAAAGAAATACATAGAATCAACAAATTCGTTATGGTGTAATATTTTTGAATGAGGTAGATGAAAGCAGATCGATTCACGCGACGAATAACCAAGTTACTTTTCCGATAAAGATAAGTCATTATGAAAATGATCAAGAAACCTTAGAAGATGAATAGTTCAAACAGGAGTCATCGTCGGAAGAACAGCACAAAAGTGATTTTTCAAGTAGATGATATACATGAAGAAGCAAGAAATAAAAATTTCGTATGATGTAGACGATCAGAAAGATCGAACGGTTA
The DNA here is from genome assembly GCF_001483705.2 of Eufriesea mexicana. NCBI lineage: Eukaryota > Metazoa > Arthropoda > Insecta > Hymenoptera > Apidae > Eufriesea > Eufriesea mexicana. The sequence continues at coordinate 1,195,024 of NW_016908927.1, forward strand.
AATATTTTATACCAATGTCCTAATATCTGACTGCTATATTTTTCACATCTATATACATTACGTGTCCAAAAAAAATAAAAAGTTGTGTTGTGTTATTTGAATGAACAAAGAAGTTTTTGTAGTCAATCGGTATCCAATATCCACCATCATCCGTAAACATTAAACATTTCAACACAAACCATTGTGTGCCACCTGATAGGTGGCTCCTCTAATTACAAGGATCAGTGGAAGAAAACCATGGATGAAGAGATTACTTCCTTAATCTTTTGCCTGTGAACGGCACCTATAGCTGCTGAATGAGAGATTTTTTTTGTCGGTGCCTACAATAGCTCAACATGGTCAATGTTAAATTTTCGCTAACAGCGCCTTTTCGATAATAGATGCTATTCATTTTATGAATGAAAGCTTGAAGACCTAGATTACTTGGTCTGTCTGTTGTTTATCTGTAAGGAACACCTCATTCTAAATATTTTTTACTGAAATAGTACAGCCTTCATAGATACGCATACAGATATGTAAGATATTTTTAGGCATTGTTAGTACACGATGGTCGAAGTGTTCCTGTAGGGGACACTTCGCTAGGTTTAGAGGATCCGTTAGTGTCTGGCGGCCAGATGGGTCTTAGGAGGTTGAGGCCAGGCCACGTGAGGTAGCCTCGCGCAACTCCGGCTTTCCCCATTGTAAACCGAGGGTGACGCGTCTGCGGTCACCTGTCGGGAAGGGTCCCCGATAGGGTGCCCCTTCGGACAGTCTAACCCGGAAGGAGGAGTCTCTTCTGCCCCTGAGCTTTGCGTGGGGGGAGCTTTCTCTTCCTTTGGGGGAGACCCTTGCCTCTCAGACGGGCTTAAAGAGGCCCGTTCTGGAAGATAGAGTTAGTTGCTGGTAGTTAGTCTGTAGCCCGAGATAGTTGTCTTCAAGCTGCTTTAGTTTGTTAGTTCATCTTTGGTTGTCAGGTTCGTCATTAGTTGTCTTATAGTTCATCCGTAGTTCGTGTTGAGGATTAGAGTTTAGACTGAGTCTAATCCAGCCCCTAGTCTGCAGTGAAATTTTAAAAGCCGAAGTACTATCCAGCGTAGAGACTGTGTGACTCTACAGATATGAATTACGAGTTATAGACTGAGTCTAATCCAGTCCCTAGTCTGCAGTGAAATTTAAAAGCCGAAGTACTATCCAGCGTAGAGACTGTGTGACTCTACAGATATGAATTACGAGTTTGAGCAGCTATTTTTGAAGATTCAGAAGTTGGAGAATTTAGATACAGAAATACTGTTTGAAATATGCCCCGTAAAAGGTGTGCTGCAGGTAGGTTATCAAACACTTCAGAACCAGATTTAGAATATGACACGTTTCTAATTTAAAAAAAATTAATCCTCGGTAACTTCTCTGTAGATAGAAAAACTTGAATCTAGAAGTTCATTATTTTGATGACAGTATGTCCTAATAAAGGCATGTTTTTGGCTAAATATGCGTGGAAAGGGAATGAAGAAAGGATCGAAGCTGTTGGATCGCGGTGTAATGCAGACGTGCGAGAAAGACCGTTAATGCGGATAATTTTTTTGTCTCTTGGTAGCTACAGAGATTTTGGTGCTTCTTCTTATTATTAATACATTTTCTGTTTTTGGTTTATAATTTATTTTTGTTATTAAAGTACTCTTTACTGAGATTACGTGTTCTTAAGTCATAAACATCCTGCCCATACAATCTTTGCACGTGGTCACATATCTTTCTACGTGCACTCCAGATACCATTCTGAACATTCGATCTGAACTCGAGGCTGCTATTTATTATCCATCATCAGCCAGGTAGGCCTAAGTGTAAGTGTATTCCCTTGCATTCACTCTCAAACTCTAGCATCCTACACGTATATTATTTGTTATTACAATTATTTCTTATTGTTAATTTTTTTAATAGTAAAGTTCGACGTTATTTTTTTGAGTAGTTCTAAAATTATTTTGGATGGCATAGTAGATTCTATTGTGTCGATCTCGTGATTGCTGGCCTAGATGATTCGGGTCCTGGTGTCTTTGATTTGGAGGGTATGCGCGCATGCTGATCATTGACCACTTCTTGTTTGACGATGTTTATTGCTTCTTTGACTGAATGGTTGAATATGTTTATGGGTAAACTGTTTTGCTCCTCTGGTCTTTTATACTTTCGCTATGCTGCTGTAACGTAACGTTTCTCCTTTACTTTTTGTTAAAACAGAAGTTCTTCCTCTTCGAGGATCGGTTGGCTGGTAGAGAAAGGTCTTCTTTCTTTTTCCTTGGGGGGTTCTCCAATATTTCAAATTTATCGTGAGTCGGGATTGTTCCCAGATTTGACACTTGGTTACCACGTGTCATGTTAGCTTCGTTTTCCTTAAAGAGTTGGTTTCTTAGTTCCTTTATCGTGTTATTTAGTTTGTTAATTGTTAGAATAAGGTTCTTTTGTGATTGGTTTTATTGGGATTATGGGTAAAAAGAAATAACTATCGTTCTTTATAATTATCTTTATTCTATTCTTAGGAAGGTATATCTTCTGTATTCTAACTGTACGCAGGAGACAAAACCAGAGTGATGAAAAAGGGTATGCAATTGCAGCTCGTCCTGGTCTCCTAATTCTTATGTACAGTGTGAAGTAAACACTTCACGTGTTGCCGGAACCTCTACAACGCATAATTCAAAGACATATCTATTTCTCCTAAGAGATTGATTTTTGTAAATACGTTAAGACATATCTTATTTCCAGCAGGTTTGGTGGGTCTACGGATTGGTGGGGTTGTCGTTGTCCATTGCAGCACCCACTGTTTTGTTTTCCTTACTTTCGGCATTTTGTTTTCTGGTGCGGTTTCTTTGTTATATAGTTTTCTCCAAATTAGTTCCAGTGTATGAGTAGACTATTTGGTTACTTTGCTCTTGAATAACTGTCTTGTGATTTTCGAGATCTGGAAGTCTTCTTCAGTTATAAATTTATGGTATAATAATTGTTTATCTGATTGGGTGTTCGTGACTTGATTAATACTGGATTCTGGTGCCGGTTCTTCATTATCAGTCTTCGCGCTAGATTGCAGCATGTGTTTAATATCTGCCATACATGACTTGTCTATCGGGACCCTTGGCCGCTTGCTGGATTTCTTTGTACTTATTTTCAATGTTATGGTTAAATGATCGGTGTCATAAAATAATTACTGTTATATTAAATAAATAATAACTGTTGATGGGTCGTTACTTTATCTTCCCTTCCACTAATGGAACGCTTTGCATCACTGTTCACTTATACGCCTATGCGATTTGTCTTATATTAAACTTAGATGCCCTTAGCTGTCAGATATTTCCTACTTCTACGGCGGTTCGAACCAGAATGTTCCCACTACAGTAACCCATTACGTGGTAATCTTTCTAAACAGAACTGAATTAAACCTATAATAAATTTTCAATTGCAAATATTTTAAAAATTATTGAGCAGTGGTCCTTATAATCATACACATTCACCATCAGGGGAACTAAATCTACCATCCTGTATAATTTGAACTAAATCGGTGACCCGCAGACCTTGCAGTTTCCATGTAAGAGTAAAGCATTGGAGGCTATGAAAAAATATGTGGAGGCACCTGAGATCAAAATCTGAGAATGGGTATATTGAGATGTGATATTATATATGTATAGGTAACCCTCCTGTAACACAGTAGATAGGTTCCTCGAAACTGCCGTGTTATGTGAAACCGTGTTATATGATATCCAGAGTCAGTAAAAAAGGGGGCTTACGTTCCGAAAACTTATTAAAAACAAACATTTTTTTTAACTCCGCATAAGCAACTTAATTTTTATTAAAAATATAAATGTATGTACAACAGAAAACGAAAAGAAACAAAATATTATTTCCATTTAATTTAATAAATTTCTTCCTCACCACTGCTCAGTATAATCAAACGAGAACGTTTTTTCAGTTGAACGATATCACTTTCACTTTCAGAACATTTTTTTTCGAAGATCCTGTAGCAACGGCACTTCTTTTTCATTTTTCTTAATAATTTGGACTGTTGCTTCGTTAAAATTAAGACTTTTTCCAATGCGAGATGCTTTTTCTCCTTTTAAAATTCGATCCAAGATTTGTATCCATACTTCTAAAGAAATAAATTTAAATGTTGTTGTTTTAACTTTATCAGACATAGCTTGAACTGAAACTTAATTTCTCAAAAATTAGTCTTAAAGGCGAAAAAGTTATCCTCTAACTCATCTGCAGACTGCAGACCAGCCACTTGAATCACTTTTATCTCAAGGTCACGGAGATAAAAAGAAACAATTGCGTCCGCGGGCCCTCGATAGCGATCGCATTTTGCACAGATCGAGACGACATTGCATTGCACTTCAAGACGATATCGCATTGCACTTCATTCTTTTAGATACAGTGGCACTTTCTGCAATACTGTATCTCTGAGACGGCAAGCCTCGCCGTGGATGGCGTGTAAACTCTGCATGACACTTTCCGCTATGACATCAGAATAGAGTTATAAATGAAGAAAATAAGTTATAATTTGTTTATAGATTTTCATGTAAGACCACTATAGTTCATTATTCCTTCCCGTCATTATATTAAGATAATTTAGTTTTTAAATGTGTTAAACAAAAATCATGTTATCTAGTGCTGTACATAGGTTTTCATTATTTTTTTATCGTGTTAGAGCGAAACCGTGTTACAGCTTGCAGCGTTATATGAAGGTTCTCGCAATTTATCCTATCGTGTTAGAGCAAAACCGTATTGTAATAAGATGTCGTGCTGTAGGAGGGCTATTTGTATATTCCATTCCCTGCAGGAGTTACGGTGACCTTGGTCAGTCGTAGTACGGGCTTAACGACCCCAAGGTACCTGAGTCGCGCTTATATCGTAAACCTGTGGTCATGTTCCGCAGGATCAGGGGTCTTTCCTTAACCGGCTGCTGACCACGAGGATGATAACTTCTTCAAAAATCCCTTAATCCCCAGGGCTATGATTCGCGGTCTTGGGGTACCACTTCGTCACCAGATGCACGGGAAGGTGGCTGGTGGGTGCATCAGCCAGCTAGCGGTCATCCCTACGAAACTTGGCGCCCTCTCAATGGTAAGTAGCCTTGTCCGGATAGTAGGCACTCTGATCGAATCGACCTCAGTTCCCTCCATACTCGTGAGACCAGATATGAAACAATTCAAAAACAAAACAATCTACAAAGCAAGAAGCAAAGGTTCGGATGGAGATTCTGATATGCTTTCTGAAGATCAAATGGCAAAGAAACCTAAAGGTGGCATAGGTGTCTCTTAGGACACGCAAGAAAGCGAATATGGACAAGGATGACCCGGAGTATTCAATTCCAAAGATTGTCTTGCAGAAAAGAAAGGAAGACACTTTCGATATTGCCATCGAGTTAAATTTCCTGCCGGTAACGCAACGGAAAAATGAAAAAGTAAAAAGAAGCCGGTTCCAGCACATTGCAGCTCTTCACATGACCCTATGGTTGAATCCGAGGCAGTTATGCCTCAAACTAGCAGACACACAACGCCAGCCTTATCACTGGTTTCCTTCTGCAGGAAACTGGAAGGAGAAATTAGTGCTTCCAGCAAATCCTTCCTCGTGGAACAGGCCTCTGAGCTTCATGAGTTTATCATGAAGCTACAAGAGGAATCAAAGGGCCTTACAGACGAAATCTCTTCGCTCAAAAAGCAACTATCTGACAAAACGAAGGTGGAGGATAAGATCAAGCTCCTAGACATAACAATCAGCAGTGCAGTTCAGGAGTTTGTGGATCTAAAAATGCAGCTTTTGAGCACCAAACAATCTTACGCACAGAAAGTACTTAAAAAATCTAAAACTGCTCTTCCAAATGTTCCACAACTACCTAGGAATTTTGTCGCAATCTATCCAAGCGACCAATCGAAATTAACCCTTTGCACTCGAGATGTGACTCTCACTCACCGCATGATTTGATGCCGCAACTCGAGAGGTGACTCTCGCTCACCACTTGGTTTGATGCGGAAACTCGATGCGCGGCGAAGACTACTTGTGTTTAGTTTCTTTGAAGCGAGTTTCCAAGCTCTTCCTGTATAATCTTACGAAGTGCAGAATGACACCCCTTCGAATGGAGATAAGATCTTATCCGAAATTGTTCCGCAACCACGAACCGGACTGCATTTTCGGCATTAGTTCGAAATTAACAGCCGTGGCAGGAGAACTATTAGTATTAAAGTTTTTGATCCTTGTAAGCATGGAACGTAGTAAAGAAATAAGCTCAAGTGAAGCGGTATGTGAAAATCTTAGTTCACCAACTGACTGGAGATTTTCGCCAAACACGTAATCGAGTTTCAACTTCAATCTGCGATTCTGAAGACATTCACCTGAATGGAAAGTTGCATAATATTCTAACAGGAGTTAGGAAGGATTGCAAAGTCTGCTCTCAAAGAAATAAACCCGGCAAAAGGTATCAAACAACATACTATTGTGATACTTATCCCGACAAACCGGGTATGCATCTTGACAATTGTTATCTGAAATATCATACAAAGCAAAATTACAAAGCCTAATGTATAAGAAATTATCTTTATAAACGTGTAAAGATACATAAAATGTTTAAATATAAAAGTTTTATACATTAATTTGTACGTGTAATTATTTGAAGTTAGAGGTAAGAAATCACCAAAAATGCTACAAAACATCTCGAGTTGCTCGTTCGTCCGCGCGAAAAAGGCCTCGAGTGCAAAGGGTTAAAATCGAGCAAGGAAACGAAGGAAGCATTGAAAAGAAATATTGCACCAACGAAAGAAAAAATCCAAATAAGGAATGTTAGAAAAATAGCCAATGGCAGTTTGTTAGTGGAAACGGCTACTAGAGAAGACATCCACAAAGTTCTTAAACATAGGAAACTGGAAGAGGCAGGTTTGAAGGCAGACCTACCCGCGAAGAAAAGCTCCAGTATCATCATCCACAATGTCCCAAAGGAATTAAATGAATCAGAAATCATCTTTAGAATCCGTAACCGAAATCTTGATGGTTCACAGAAATACTCTGTTGCCGAGGAGATGAAGTTTTGTTTCAAGACAGGTAACCGCGAGACGGATACTGTCAGCTGGGTGGCAGAAGTCTCACCGAAATTTCGAACGGAATTAATGAAAAACAATTGAATTTTTATTGGATGGCATTCCACATTTGGACATATATCAAAATATTGCAAGGCAACGGAAGACACCTGTAGGCATTGCGCAAAAACAGGTCACATATATAAGTTGTGTCCCTCGCTCAATCTTAACCCTTCTTGTGCCAATTATAAGAAGGCAGGAAAACCACATGATCATTCATCGCGATGGTAGGATTGCCCCGCATACAAGTATGCTTTAGCAAGATATCTGTTAAAAGTCGATTATGGCGAATAAACCACGTATTTCGAAAATACGGAACCAAAAGCATACAATAGGGCAAATCAATGCGAGAGGATCAAGAATTGCGATGGATGAATTAAGATATATCGTATCAGAAAAGGAATTGGATGTTCTCTTGATTCAAGAACAATACAGCTGTAAAGGAAAAATACCTGGCCTGAGATTGGACACAAGGTTGATCTCTATCGTAAACCATTTTGCAAAGTAACCACCGGGAATGAAATAAAAACGGCCATAGCAACATTCAACAAAGAACTCAGTGTTCTAAAACTAGAACAATTTACACACTGCATATGCACGGAAATTAGCTCCTCATCTGATAGCTTCTACATAATAAATGCATACTTCCAATTCTGTGATAACATAAAGCCTTACTTAAGGCACCTAGATGGGATACTAGTCGCATTAAGAGAAAGAATATTCTATTATGTATGGACGCAAATGCGAAATCTGTGCTGTGGAATTGTGACCATTCAGACCTCAGAGGTGTCGCCGTCGAGGAATTTATCTCCCAGCATCAGCCCTTTGTGGAAAATAAAGATAATAAAGATAACTTTAACCAATACTTCTTTTAGATATAAATTAACAAACTGGAAGGTTACTCTATACCAAACAGTCAGCGATCATAATTTGATTTTTTTAAAATTACAACGCAGCAGCATAGGGTAAAACAAGCAACAACTAACAGATACAATATTAAAAGAGCTAACTTGGATAAATTCGAAAAAAAAATAGCAGCCTCACTACCTGATTTAAACCACGCACGTTTGGAATAGCAGCAACGTCTAGCCGAGGATTACGTAAAAACATTAGAAAGTCTAATAAAAGATGCAAGCGACTTATCCATACCCAAAAAATCGCATTTTTCAAAGTCTGTCCCATGGTGTAGCTCGGAATTAACGAGCCTTAGGCTCAAAGTTCATTCAGACATGAATACCAGAAAACTCGTAATGAATCTAGGTTCCAACTCCTAAAACAAAAATATAAGAATTTACGAAATGACTATATAAAAGTAATCCATACTGCAAAGAAGGAAAGTCGGGAAACATTTGTGACCACGGAAGGAAATGACAATCTATGGGGGTTTACATACAAAATTCAAACAAATAAACTAAAAATTGAAGGAGCTTACAATAACATCAAATTCGGTGACAAGCAAACAACAACACTCAGAGAAACATTCCGGGCTTTGCTAGACGCATTCATCCCCGACGATTCTTCAACGAATGAAACACCCTATCAAGAAGTGATACCCCACCTATCAATAAGTATACCCCAGCCTTCGCACAACAGGAGGTTGAGGATGTAATTAAGGATATGAAAGACGGAAAGGCTCCCGGACCGGACCTTCTTAAAATTGAAATAATTAAAGATGCATGGTCTGTAATGAAAAACGAGATCAGGGAGATGTTTAACTTGTGTCTATTCCAGGGTATCTTCCTGCAACAATGGAAGAAAGCATCTATTAGGGTCCTCTTAAAAATGAAAATAGAGAAGAAGCTGATCCGCGGTCATACAGATTTATATCCTTACTTGCGGTCTACGGAAAAATTTTAGAAAAGCTTTCATACAAAGGATTAGAAAGCTTGTTTCATGAACACGAACTCACATCGAACAGACAATACGGTTTCAAATCCGAACCGTTCAACCGTTGATGCAATAGTCCAACTGAGATACCTCATCCAATGCACAACATATAAATATGCAATAGGACTTTTATTTGACATAGCGCGTTCGATAACGTCTGGTGGCCAAGCATTCTTCAATGTCTAAAGAAACAAAATTGCCCGAAAAATATATATAAAGTCCTACAAAGTTACTTTGAACTTAGAACAACAACGATCAGTAGTAGGAGACTGGAAGTAACGAAAAATGTCAAAAAGTCAACAGTTCTCTCAAGGAACCAATCCTCGAACCGCAGTTTTGGAATGTCATCTTTGACGAAGCAATTGAAAATATAAGAAGCCAAGGTTTTGTGCCAATTGCTTATGCCGACGACTTGATCATCGTCATAACTGGTAATTCAAGGCAAAGCCTCGAGGAAAACGCCAACTTGGCGACATCAACTTTGCTAAACTGGTGCACACTTTGAGCCAATTGCTTATGCCGACGATTTGATCATTCAAGGCAAAGCCTCGAGGAAAACGCCAACTTGGCGACATCAACTTTGCTAAACTGGTGCACCCAACAAAATTTATAGATTTCAATTGCAAAGTCAGAAATGATTATTTTGAAAGAGTACTTAGACATTAAACGGCCGCCTACTGTAAAAATTGGCAACACATCAATAAAAATGGCTCCAACAGTTAGGTATCGTGGTATTTATTTCGCCACCCGCTTCAACGTTACAACGCATGCAATATACTTACAAAACAAAGACAAAAAGATTTTCAATGCACTCTCATATATAGTAAAGGCCAAATGGGGACTCCATACTACAACATTAAGTAAACTTTATACAGAAGTTTTCACAGCCATTATGACATATGCTGCAAAGAGCTGGTCTGACATAGTTAATGTGCACCATAAACGGCGCCTTGCTCAAGCACAGCGTCATGCTTTGATTAGAATAATAAAAGCTTACAAAATCATATCAACCGATGCATTTTTAATAATAGCCGGTACAATACCAATAGATTTAACGTTGAAAGAACGCTCAATAATTTATAATATCAAGCATAACATAGTAGTAAAAGTAGGCAACTTTGAATTTCACCCTGGAGTCATACCACCTGAAAAGGAACAAGTAAAGGATATGAAGAAGAGTATCCGAAAAGAAATAATAGCAGAATGGCAACACCGCTGAGAGTTGTCGGCTAAGAGAGACTAAATGCTACATGGATTAAGACAAATCACTACACAACTCAAATACTCTCAGAACATGGCAACATACAGGATAAATTGAAAGCCACACTGTACAACTTACCCCGCAACAGACACTGACTTCTACGAAGTCAGATGTACTGGAGCGGTCAGCGCTGAATTTTCTCGTCCGCTAAATATTCACTGATATTGATTATGTCTGTGAACCTGCAAGTGACCGAGCTCTACGCTGGTGAGCCCGTCTCCACGTGGCCCCTGCTGGCAACTTCGAGCTCCGGATTGGGGGAGCAACGGCTAAGTGGGTCACTTCCTTGTAAAGGACGGTCAACTCTTCGGATGATTCCTCATGGATGACGGGAGGGTTTTTCCAAGTACAGTGTTCTTGTACTTCTGGTCACGGGCGCATCCCCTGGCAGCTGTTTTCAGTTAAATGAGATCGCTGTAGTAGGCACTGCTTGAAACAACAGAGCGAGCACTGGCCCTGATACGCTCATAACAATACACTAAATGCTCATCTACACCTAGATTTTCAAAGATTTTCTCGGTAGAGCTTTGTCCATTTTTCTACTACTACCTGATTCATAGACTGTAGTAGAGATGTTATGTTTGATGGGAAAAATATTATTTTAAACATTTCGTGTGTCACAGAAAAGTCTTTTGAAAAATGTGACGATACATTGTCCAATATAAGTAAAACTTTCTGTTTTCGATTCACTTCCTCTTGATATATTCTCACATTAGGAATAAAGCATGTACAGTACCATTCCTTAAAAACTTTTGTATTCATGAGATTACATCTTTGAGCTTGCTATACGACGAGAAGATTCGATGTGTGTTTAAAATATCTTGGTTGTTGAGATATTCCGCTTATAAATAGTGGAAGTTTGCGTGTTCCAAAAGCGTTTGAGCATAACATTATTGTCACTACTTTGAACTTTTTTACCCTAAAGCTGTAGTTTCAGGACCCGACGCAAGAGTTTTCTGCGATAGCGCTGACCAATATAGCCCGGTCTAATTGACGTTATATATCCTATCTTCTGAGCAGTACTCTTGATGTATGAGATGTATTCTTTAAAGTTCCCCGCGGTTGTAATATCTACTGACAGCTTTTCTCCTTGAAAATTTAGGAATTTTATGCCATGACGGTTTTTAAACTTTTTTAACCATTCGTTAATGTCTTTGGAATTAATATCTTGCATCTTTGTTGGAGTATTGTGAGGCAGTAAATAATTGGCAGTAAATAAATCTTCGATGTTCTTTGAGAGTCATTATATATTAAAAATGATACAACGATTCTCGTTTAAGCACGTTTACTCTCTCACTTTGCACACCTTTGTCTTAACGCATGCAGTTGTGCTTTTACATCGTCCCCATCGCATCACAATCTATGCTCTCTGCCTCTTCCCCTTACTTTTCTCTTTCTCTCTATCGTTCAATTATTGGTGTAACAATAGCATACTACTGCGAGATCTGTAAAAATTATTACTTTCAGTCTTAGAAATAACTTTTGTTTTAATTCATTTTTATTGCTTTATTCGAATTTGCTGCAGCATTCTCTTTGTAATTTAATATATTATCTCCGTTATTTTTAATGTATGTAGTGTATGTATGTAGAGGTACGATTCAATTGATATACAAGAATAAGAGATGTTATTTCATTCTAAAATTTATATATTTGTTATGAGCCGAATGAAACTAAGTGTAAAGTACAACTGAAAGATTAAACTATAGAGAGACACTGACTCTCTGATTCTGTGCCAATTCAGTGCACATACACACCATATACATTGCCTCGCCCGCGCCTTTGCATCCTCCTTTAAACCTAACAGTCTCTTTCCTTTCATACGCAGGCTTTCTTTCTCGATCACTCATTTCCCACGCGACCTCTCTCTCTCGATGGGCCAAACACTCTTCAAACACTCAACGCGCGTCATTTGTCCTTCCGCATACGCTTCAAATATCACTCTGAATACGCAAGCCGAACCCGAAGCCGCTGTTTATTATTTCTCATCTTCGAGGAAAGCCCAAGTGTTCCTGTGCACTTACTCTCGAATTTTAAAATATCCTACATGTATATAGGAGAAATACCAACGTTATATTCACGAGATATGGAATTAATTATTTTGTCTCTGTTTAAGCGTCTAATAATTTCAAATTTGTTATGAATACAAAGTACTACTTTTTTCCTTTTTTTACTTTATTTGTGAGAAGACATATTGAGAATACAGTTCTGGACGAATCATACAGATATGAATAACTGAATTAAATTAAATTTGGGATTGTTGAATTAGAAGGAGCTGGATAAAAATTAAAACGTGGGCAAAATAAAACTCGCTGTATCGCAACAGAGATTAAAAGCTTTATTTTAGAAATACTCAAGGGAGCCCGTTCGACAAGGTACGTCTCTTCTCGACAACTGAACTCGAATTTTTTGGATTTTCTTCCACAGGAGGAAAAATTTTCCCATTACATCTAGGTCCTTTCAGGCCACGCCATAAATTTCCTACGTTCATTTCAACAGGGATGTTCGATGCACATAAAAATGTCGATTCTTGAAACGATTTATCAAAGTATCGAATTTGTAGTTTTCAGTGTAAATTTGTATAAACTTTGAAATCGTTAAATTTACACATTTATAGTTCATGTTTGAAGCATGGAAACAAAAAGAATGGAATAGAATTTTAGTTGAGTATATATATATATATAGATAGATAGATAAATAGATAGATATACCATAGTTCTTGCTTTTCGGATTAGGAGGAACTTCTGATTTTCCTACCTTCCTATTGCGTTTTCACCCTTTTCTCCCATAAAACCGAATTAATTTAAACAAGAAAATCGAAAATATATTTCCTCTTTACGGTGAATCGAACCCTGGTCTATAAGATACAATTCCAGAACGTCGCTATACGCCTTGGTGATTACCGCGATTATCATGATTAGTACTCTACTTATTGACATAATAAATTTTTAATCACGAATATATAAAAAACTGTCGAGTGTCTGCCCGTATATAATGCTATATATTCATAAACAGGAGAAGGCCTTGCATTCTCCTTGTTAGTCTTGCTCGTCTTCCTTCTCACCCGTCTCCTCACTTTGGCTTTCTCCTTGTACCTTATCGCTCAGCTTATCGCTCTCAATCTCCTCCCCCTCATCTTGGTTCTCTCTTCAATTATAATAGTTCCGTGTTGTTTTGTCTAATCCAAGTATCCAGTTCACATATTTTCTTCCAATTCCGCCTAGTCTTTCCTCCCTTTTTCATTCTCATATCTCTGCTCCGAACAATCCTACGCTTTCTACTAATACCCCAAATATTTTCATCCTTCTCTTGTAGTCTTTTTCAAATATTCTCTCTCCTATACTCCACGCTTTCTTCATAATTATTATTGCTCTCTTTTCCTTTCTTTCTTGTTTTCCAAACCTTCATTCGTTTGAACTATGTATCCTAGGTATCTTATCTCTTTTACCTCTTCTATCTCTTCCTCTTTCCGTTTCCATACTTTTCTTTTAGCTCTGTTCTTCTCTCTCTCGAACATCATTATCCTTGTATTTTCTGGGCGGAGCAGCATTTCTCTTTTGTCTAGATTCTTTTTAAATCTTTTCAACACATTTTTCAGTTCTTCTTCTCTGTCTACCGTTTCGTTCGTTTCTTTATTTCCACACCTCCGACCTGCCCTTTTCTTCAATTCTTCCTCCAAATCCGCCATATATATGTTAAACAGCGTTCGGCTCATTGGATATCCCTACCTTAATTCCCTTATTGTCCAGAACTCTCTCGAGGACTTCCCTCCTATTTTCGCTACATTTATTGTTTCTGTATGTATTTCCATTCTTCTCTTTCGTAATCACGTACTGACCCCTATATTCTCCACCCTTCTTATCAATATTTTTTTTCTTACTTTATCAAATGCATCTTTCAGGTCTGTAAAACGTACAAAGATTTTTCCTTGTTCTTGCGTAATTTTCAGGTAGTTCAGCATATACATCGCGTCAGCTGCTTCTTTCCCCTTCCTGAATCCAAACTGTCCTTTTAACTTGCTACCTATCTCTTTTTTAAATCTTTCCTTTAAAATTTCCACATATATTTTGTATGCTGTGTCCATTAGTGTCTCCCCTCCCCTTTCTTTTACTCCTTTCTGTTCTCCTACCTCCATCCGCCTCTGCTCCCTCCCCCAGTATTTCCATGAAGTGTCTTCTCCACTCTAGTCTTATTTCCGTGTCCTCTCCTTCTTCTTTTTTTCTGAATCCGTTAATGTACTTTCATGCTTCCTGGTCCATCTTTATGTTCTTAATCTTCCCTTCCTCTTTCCTTTCATATTCTTTCTTCTGTTCCTTTCACCATTTTTTATATCTCCTCCTCTCCTGTAACTACTCTGCTCTGCTGCATTTTCTCTTCCTTCGCTTCTCAAATATTGGAATTATAGATTTATAATTGTAAAATAACTACGACATATAGTCTCTTTTTAAGTCTTTTATTATTCAAGGAAGGTATATCTATCTTTGAGTGCTTCTCTAGAGCGACTGACCAACTCGTGAAAGAGTGTCAAGAGGGTACGTGACGC
>NW_016908927.1:1209803-1235406 GCF_001483705.2 Eufriesea mexicana
AGTGTAAAGAGGGTACGTAACGCAGTTCGCCTAAACCCCCAATTCTTATCTAATGTTTATATAAAATTCGTTCTTGGAATTTAGATCTTATAAACTATTTATTCACACCTTATATCGTAGATTGATTTTCCTATATAACTAAACTTATCTTTTCAAAATCTAGTTTTCTCCTTGTTTCTATTTTTCTTTCCTTTCATTTTCTATCGTGCCACACTTTTTCTCTTATCTTCCATCTGTACCTCTTTTCCTTTACTTTTGGTACTGTTTACACCACTTTTGTCTTTGTTTCTTTCCGGATCTTTTCTGCTTCCTCTTCTCTGCTTTCCCAATTTTTGCAGTTTTCATGGTATTCTTTTATATTTTTCTCGGTCTATTCCATTCTTTCTCTCATTTCCACTTATTTCCTTCTCTTTTTTCTTTCCTCCTCTGTGTCATATACCTTTACACCTCTAGCAGTAGATGGTCTGACTCTGTCCTTTGCTTTACCTTCATGCTATTTATTTCCTTTACTGCCTCGTGATTTCCTATTACATAATTCATTATCGATTCCCCGTTTCTCCCTATATACAGTTACTTGATTTAATGAAACACTCACGATCTAAAATCAAACTTAATCTACCGCGCTTATCGCTATAGAATAATATAAACTTAAGAACTATCTTATATTATCATGCGTGTTTGCCTATGTATAGAAAGGCATGAAAACTATACAGTTTTTGGTTTTAAATGGGTAAGATGTAGTGGGTCGACTAGATAAATAAATAGATAAATAAATAAATAATTAAATAAACGAACGAACGAACGAACAAACAAGCAAATAAATAAATAAATAGGAGAGGGGAATGAGGGAGGAGAAGGTAGATGGGGTATATATGTTTTTATTTATTTCAAGATTATATTATATACTACTAATAAATATGAGGAATCCGAAAATTACGAAAAACAAAGTGACAATGATTAAATGAGGAAGATAAAAGGAGAATTTATCTTCTCCCTGTCGGAGATACTAGCCGCCGTACTAAGGAGGATTTCGTGTTGGGTTTCATTTATTTATTGGTACATGATTGCTTACAATGTGTGTTAACAATTATATACAAGTTGCTTTTAACGCGTATCGAGTCACCAATATTTCTTTGTGTTTCTATAGTTCGAATATTCCCGGTTTATTTTAGATAATTTTGTGTTAAGTTTTGATGCGTTGTCACGAATGTCGTTGTGTTATACAAAATTGCCGAGTTATTTGCTTTCTTAGTCACATGATAGATCAAAGATACAGTTCTGGATGTCCCCTTAATCATCAAGATATACGAAAGCCTCTGGTGGCGTGTATCCCGTGTCGTGCCGGGTTTTCTCAAAATACTCGGGGTTTAGATATACGGAACTGTTTATTAAGTTATTATTTTTTACGTTTTTAATGTTCGGCCAATGATTTCGAATCGATTTAAGTATGAACAAGTCTATTTTAAGTATTTCCGCGTGTTCGTACAGTTTGGGATTATTAATTAATTTCGTGAAATTTGACTCCGGAGTCCGGTATTTGCCTAGACAAGCTCTGAAGCATTTTCTTTCGAAAATCCTCAGTTTCTCTATTGTACTTGCGGATACGTTGAGCCATATGGGGCAGACATATGTCAGTATCAGTCTTACGAGTGTTTTATAGCAAATAATCTTTTTTTTCGCGCTTAGCAATTTTGAATAAAGCAGACGTTTGTGATTGGCGAATGTCTTATGGGCTTTCTCAATCTACCTTTGGATATGGTTGGTCAAATTTAATTTATAGTCTAGATGTATGCCTAAGTAACGAATCACACTTTTATTCGCGATTTTTACCCTAGCGTCTTTTCCGTCGTGCAACTTAAGTGTTTCGAGTGTGTCCGTACGTTGTTATTCACGTTCGAAATCCGTGATATGTATGAGCGGAACAAAATCGTTTCATTATCGGTGTTAATTTTTAACTTCCACGTGTGGAAGTACTCTTGTATTCTTTAGAAAATATCCTGCAATCGCGTTTTTAATTTCCATGGTCTACTGTATTTTATATAAATTAGTAGATCGTCGGCGAAAGTTATTGCGAATTTATTGGAGTCGTTATTTAGGACATGCGGAGTAAATCGCTTATGTATATGTGTATCGAAGGTATCAAGGGGGTATCGCGTCGTTCCCTTGATCTTCCTGGTCGCGTGGTTTCCGCCCGAAATAATTCGTCTTCGCGGTTGTAAGGCGCGAAGATATCCCGATGTGGATGGACGGTTCGACGCGACACGGTATCTCGTCGACTTAACGAGGAGATACGAAAATCGTCTCGTGTTAGAAGAGAACTGTCGTCTCTTATGTTTCGTTCGGAAGTCGTTGGAAAGAACCGATGTCTTTGAGCGCTCGTTCGGAAGTGTCTTCGACCAAGGGCGTTCCCTTGGTTCGCGAATCCGTTACCTTGGAGCGAGGGAAGGTTCCCCCGAAAAACCACGATAGTGGAGGAAACCCTCTCCTCCAAGGTGGGGTACCTGGGGTTCACCCGCGCGCCGGTGACCCCATCGGCCGTTTGTTACCCCTAGCGAAGGCCTGAGGCTTCCAACGTGTGCGGACCACGTGGAGCCCTCAGGCCTATTGTCAGCCAAGTCTTAAGAGCCGTCGCCTAATTTCGTTAAATTAGGGATTTCCAGGATTCTCGTGTTCCGCGACACGAGAAGTCAAAAGAAAAAAGGTACAGCAGTCAAACATGCTGAAGGCATGGAGCGGGAAATTCCGATGCCGAATTGTTCGACCCTAAGACCTGGCTAACGGGTCTTCTTTGTTCCACGACGGAACAATATGCTAAACAAGATAGGGGAATTGACAGTGTCTTGTTGCAAGCCATTCTTAATCGTGAAGGTTTTCGTGGACGAGCAATTGTTTTTCGCGACGACAAATTTTTTACCATGTCCCAGATCATTTTGACAAGGTGTGGCAGAAAGTTTCTCTTCATGAGTTTGAAGAAGAGACCGTCCAGCCACACCGTGTCAAAAGCTTTTCTCAGATCTACAAAGGTTGCGCCCACGCATTCGTCGGCGTTTCGTGATCAACAAATGTCGGATGTGAATTTGGAAATTGCACAAATCGTCGAATGTTGATACCTGAACCCGAATTGTGTCTCCGAAAATGCTATTCGCGTCATAGTATGCCGTTAATGACTTGTTTATGACAGTTTCGAAAACTTTACTAATATTCGCGAGAAGGCTAATTGGTCGGTAATCTTCCCTCTTTACCCTTTATTTTTTATAGTAATTAACTTAGCGGTTTCCAGGTAGTGGAAAAATACATCCTGTTTAAGCAATTATTGAAAAGTATTGCGTAATTGTATATATATTGTAACGGAAAATTTTTAAGAGCGATATTAGGAACGTTGCAGAATGTGAGTTTTAGTTCTGCGAATGACGTGAAATAGTCAGTGGGTACGCGTATGTCCTTTGGATTGTCCGCCGTGTTGTTGCCGAATGTACATACTGTCTTGTCGTTAAGTCGGTCTTCCACGATTTCCTGATTAAATTTCCCTATTCTTTGTTCGTTGATATAGGAAAGCTATTGTTTACCCATGTGTAAGTTTTGCGTATGCACCGATTCGAAGTGCCTACCGGGGACGTTTAGTTTGTGTTCTGTCTCCGTGATGAAAATGTTTTGTTGCGCATATGTCTGACAAGTATCGAATCGTACGTTTGTATCCCGAAGGAGGTGTGCGTTCGTCATAGAAATTTTTAAGGTTCCTATGGTGCTCGCCTCCTTTGCTCTTGCTCGTGTCACGATCTGGGTAACGTTTACCGGGCAACGTCTGATCAAGGATCACGGGTTCGAATCGCGTGAGCCTGCGTCGCGTTTACAAGAGAGTTTGACGGCTGGGCCGATACTCACGAGGTCGCCGGAGGTATTGGAGATCGTTGGTACCTTCGGGTCGGTGATACTATTTCGGAGGGGTTGGGTTGTGCCTTTTTAAAGTCCGGGTTGGTTGGCGGAAGATTCTTTGGAGGTCCGGAATTAACGATTGCGGGAGACTCAAGACTCAAGACTCAAGACTGCAGTCTGAATAATGGCTGCGTGGGGGCCTGTGCCGCGTATTTAACCCCCTTGATCTTACATGATGTCATGGCGGTGGCATCATTGATTTGGTCACTGGGCCCTCTTATCGCCGATGGTATTCCTTATCTCTTTTGTGCGTCCGGTCTCACGCTGATCGTGGTCAGCCACCAGACCCCTTATCTTATTTTAAACTATGTAATCCTAACAATAATTAGACCCCTTACCTTTTATTAAACTGTTTAATCGCGACGATAATTAATTAATCATAATAAGCTTATCCTATCTTAATTCTAAGGCGCTACGACGTGGGAAAGTGGCGCGAGGATGCCACGTCTCGGACGTAACACACTCAGGTGGCAGCAAGGGAGCACTTGATGCCGAGTGCTCAAGAACGCTGGACAGTATGAACAGAAGATTACTTTGTTTCACTTTGTCGTTTGGACCGTGAGAATGGCGCAGCCAATGCACAAATATACAAATTATAAACAGAAGATAACGGGGTGGGAAATGCCAGGAAGGCAAAAAGGTGATCACCAAGAGACGATCAGTCAGAAAAAGCTACGGAAGTGTAAAGATTTACTTCAGCAGAGGGAATTCAGTTTTTACAATATATTAATTGTCATTAATAATTTAACCCTTGACAATGCCGGTCTTACGCACCGATGTCGACCAAACGAAAAGTCTACTGTCAGTCCCCAGGGATTGACGTAGCACCCAACGTGCTAAATACATTAACCTGTCTAACATGATACATTTTTGATCTCGATATATTTTGTCATTACATATAGGCTCTCATCATTCATCTGTAATTTTTGGTTTACAGCTATCGGTATCTTTACGCTATTACATTCATTGGTACCTTATACTTTCGATAAATTTGTTATATAATTCTCTTCGTTCACATACAGTTTTTCTTTCTCGTATGTTAATTGCATGCGAAGTAGTTGTTTAGCTTCATGAAAAAATTTGTAATGCATATGTTCTTTTAATTTATTCATATTATATAATACTCACCATTGCAATATCATCGACATGTACAGTACAATTTCTTGTAAACAAGAGAATAAACACGATATGTATATACACCCATGTATATTATTTCAAACCGATTTTTATAAAAATATCTGTTAAATATTTATTATGTTAAATATTTAGTTTGCACACTTATTCTGCCTTTCACTTCCAATCTTTTGGTAATTCCATATGCACTTCTTCATCCAGTAATCCATGTAGAAATGCAGTTTTCACATCGTACACTTTCATTTTTCTTCCGAATTTAGCACACACGCGTTAAATAATAATCTTATTGTCTCTAATCTGCTAGTTGGAGAAAATGTTCCCGTGTAATCGAATCCTGGTCTCTGATTACATTCCATGGCTACAAATGTTATGTTTTTTTTCATGGTTGTCGGATCTCCTTCTATGGTGAAAATACATTCGCATTTGATGATCTTTTTGTTTATTGGATGCTTCACAACGTCTCAAACTTGATGTTGTTTCATAGATTGCATCTTACTCTCCATCGCCTCTTTTCACTTGTTCCATTCTTATGACTGTCTCGCTTCATCTATAGTCTGTGGTACTTTCGTATCATCTATAGTCTTTGGTATTTTCGTAGCTTTTTACTTCTTTATTCTCTCTGATCTTCTCAAATTTTTCTCTTCATCTCGTTTTTCATCTTCTTGTTTCCTCAGATATTTGTTTAGCACGATGAATTCTTTCGTTAGATCTTTTGCATTTCCTCTTCTTGTTATCGTAGAAGATTCTTCTGGTACTGAAATCGCTTCTTGGCTATTTTCACCATCTTCTGAATCATTTTTATCGGTAAGGTTTTCTACCCTTGCACTGCATTTCTCATCATTTTCTCTCCCCGAACAGGTCTCTATTCCAGTCTGTGCCTCTTTGTCTTCATTGACTGTATCATCGTCGCTTTCATCTTTACCCATCTCACTTAATTTGATTGTAACATTGTCTTCTGCCTCTCCTTTTTCTTTTTTTTCGTTGCAGCCATTCTGATCCATTCGCATTTTTCAAAAATCTGACATCGCGGTCACACGTTAATCTATTTGATTCTGAAATATGTAGCGGCTATAAGCACGTACAAGTAGTAACAACGTTTGTCGTGCAAATGGTCAAGAGGGTTTATGGTACGCGTTCATTTATAGCTGTTTGTGAGAAATAGTTATTATTCGTTCTTCGCTTCAATTAAAGTTCTACTCATTTATTAGGGTAAAAAAGCAGCCCTCAGCGTTAGACCATTAACCAATCAAGGTGCCTTATTGGTAACCCGAAGCGCTTCCCGGGTCCAAGTCGACTTGACTCCGACTAAAGTCAATCTCTAGAACAAACGTTCCAAAACTCAAGTAAGCAATTGTATGAAAATAAACCTCATCTTTGGAGATGAACTATTTTGGGGTGGTTATGTATTATTCTCAGCATGTTTAGGATTTTTATATTGCACGCTGTTCCATCTTGGGGCAAACTCTAAACCTAGAAGACCCGTTACGGCCCTCTAGCAACCAGACCCTAAGTGCTAACTTATTTCATATTCAGTATTTTCCATTTTATCCGTTTACGGTACATTTTTGCAAACCGTTATTTATTTCCTTTCCTTTCCGTTCTTTATCCCGGACACGAGGCATTCATTAGCTCCAAATTTTAGAAACCAGATAGCAGCACTTAGTATTTGGCTGACAATGGACCTGTGGAAGAAAGGACTAGGTCATGTGCGACAGCCACGATTTTCGAAGTCATAAATTCAAGGTAATCTCGCCGGTCACCTCTCACTAATTTGCGGGTGATCCTTCAATAACCCCACTTAGAAGAAAGGGTTTCCTCGACCAGCGACCTTGTCGTGTAGCATGTTCCTTCCTTCTTTGGGGACAACTGATTCGTAGACCGGTGCGAATATTTGCCAATCAGAAAAACGCTTTTCCTTTGGCGGCCCATCATCACTGTTTGGATTCGAAAGATCGTCGGTCGCAAAGGCAGTCGTTGATTAGTGCATAGGAGCTTCAACTTCAGTGGCTCAAATTAAGTATTGCGAATAATCATTTGATACTGAGTGATTATTTGCTGTATAATCAAACCGGGCACAGTTGACTCGAAGATCGTGTTGCATTGTGAAAACATTGAAACATCCGAGACGAATTCTACTGAATTCATTGCTGAACTTCGATCGGATTCTTTGCACACGTTGGCATTACAAACCAATACTAATGCCCGCTACATTGATCCGAGAACACACGGATTAGGTCTATAATGTGTTGAAAAATGTGTTTCACATTTGGTAACCTTTCAAAGCAGATTTCGTAAGGTGTTTGTTTGTGTACCCTTGATTGTACCCGGATACGAATATAAATTGCAGTGTTCGGCAAGCAATGTTCTCGTTTCTTTTATCGTCCTCTTAGCTCTCTCCGCAATTCCATTGCACTGTGGTGTCATTGCCTTTTTCTTCGAACGATCTTCGTAATTCATTGTCCACGAATTCTCCTCCATCATCCGACTTGATTCTTTAAAAACTTTTTTTCCGTTTGGTTTTCTTTTAACATTATAGTCCTTTTTAGTTCTTCTGCTGTTTCACTCTTATAGCTGATTAATTTGGTAAATATCCTTAAAAAATTCCTTTGTGTACTATCATACCATGTCTATTGGTTATCGGTTATTTTTGCGATTGATAGTAAATTGCAATTTAATTCGGGCACGCATAAGGCATTCTCTAATTCTACATTTCTTTCGCTAGACGCTTGTTTCACTAGTATGTCACCAACCCCTTTAGAAAATAATGTCTTTGCCCTCTTGTCTGCTAAACTAATCTTCCTTTCTTCATTAACAAAGTCGTAACAAATACTCTCATCGTGAGTCATATGGATGGTATGATCATACTCGATGTTTGTTACTCTCACGCATATACAAATCACATTTATCCTTCTCAGTGACATCACACACTTTGTTACTACTTGGAATCACTGTTACACTTAGCACCGCTTCATCACTCATTTTTAACATCGTTTCGTTTTTTTCATTCCATAGTTTCATGTATCGAGCAATTCGTTGCGATATGATTAAACCTCTGGCAATAAAAGTATTTTTTACTTCTGTGGCAGTCACTTGTCAAGTGACCCCTATCGCCGCAGTACCTTCTCCTACACTTCTCACTAATTCATTGTCTCTAGTGATTCTTTCTCCTCTTCTTTTCATCTTTCTTCCCTCTTCCTGTTTTAATACGTAATAAATATCGTTTATCGATATATTTCTTTGTGCTCCCAAAATTCTCTCATTTCGATCATATTTTAGTCCAAGTCCTCTTAGTACGTACATCCTCAATTCGAATTCTTCTATCTCCTTACCCAGTTGTATACATTGACTTTTTAGAACCTCTGCTCTGTTTATATAACCGTCAACATTTTATCCCTCTTCCTGTTTTAATACGTAATGAATATCGTTTATCGATATATTTTTTTGTGCTCCCAAAATTCTCTCATTTCGACCATATTTTAGTCCAAGTCCTCTTAGTACGTACATCCTCAATTCGAATTCTTCTATCTCTTTACCCAGTTGTATACATTGACTTTTTAGAACCTCTGCTCTGTTTATATAACCGTCAACATTTTCATCCTTTTTCACCCGAATGTTAGAAAGTTCGTTAAGCAACCTCGTCTTTTGTTCCTCCGATTTGACGGCTATGTCTTGTTTTATTTCTTGCCATAATTTATCTGCATTTTTTTCGTTGTTGCATGCCCTACTCATTGTGTTGGCCATGATCGACCTTGCGGCGTAATTGTTGCCCTAAGCGTCCCATGTTTTTAATTTTTTATGGTAAAATAGCTTCTACTTTTCCCTTGCAAAATAATTTGTATCATCGGTTCAATGTACTTGACGTTCCACAAATCTGCCATTTCCTGAATTTTCTATTCGAGGACGTGTATTGCAATAACTAATAATTAAGAACCAGTAACCACGCTCTGCTACCAACTGTGGGTAGAATGGACAATAATATCTAAGACCTTTTTAACGATTAACCCACGAAATATATTTAAGCTTTTTCAAACATTACTCACACTAGACGGATGATAGTAAATTGCAATTTAATTCGGGCACGCATAAGGCATTCTCTAATTCTACATTTCTTTCGCTAGACGCTTGTTTCACTAGTATGTCACCAACCCCTTTAGAAAATAATGTCTTTGCCCTCTTGTCTGCTAAACTAATCTTCCTTTCTTCATTAACAAAGTCGTAACAAATACTCTCATCGTGAGTCATATGGATGGTATGATCATACTCGATGTTTGTTACTCTCACGCATATACAAATCACATTTATCCTTCTCAGTGACATCACACACTTTGTTACTACTTGGAATCACTGTTACACTTAGCACCGCTTCATCACTCATTTTTAACATCGTTTCGTTTTTTTCATTCCATAGTTTCATGTATCGAGCAATTCGTTGCGATATGATTAAACCTCTGGCAATAAAAGTATTTTTTACTTCTGTGGCAGTCACTTGTCAAGTGACCCCTATCGCCGCAGTACCTTCTCCTACACTTCTCACTAATTCATTGTCTCTAGTGATTCTTTCTCCTCTTCTTTTCATCTTTCTTCCCTCTTCCTGTTTTAATACGTAATAAATATCGTTTATCGATATATTTCTTTGTGCTCCCAAAATTCTCTCATTTCGATCATATTTTAGTCCAAGTCCTCTTAGTACGTACATCCTCAATTCGAATTCTTCTATCTCCTTACCCAGTTGTATACATTGACTTTTTAGAACCTCTGCTCTGTTTATATAACCGTCAACATTTTCATCCTTTTTCACCCGAATGTTAGAAAGTTCGTTAAGCAACCTCGTCTTTTGTTCCTCCGATTTGACGGCTATGTCTTGTTTTATTTCTTGCCATAATTTATCTGCATTTTTTTCGTTGTTGCATGCCCTACTCATTGTGTTGGCCATGATCGACCTTGCGGCGTAATTGTTGCCCTAAGCGTCCCATGTTTTTAATTTTTTATGGTAAAATAGCTTCTACTTTTCCCTTGCAAAATAATTTGTATCATCGGTTCAATGTACTTGACGTTCCACAAATCTGCCATTTCCTGAATTTTCTATTCGAGGACGTGTATTGCAATAACTAATAATTAAGAACCAGTAACCACGCTCTGCTACCAACTGTGGGTAGAATGGACAATAATATCTAAGACCTTTTTAACGATTAACCCACGAAATATATTTAAGCTTTTTCAAACATTACTCACACTAGACGGTACTCAGTCACATATTTGTATCACATATTGCGCAATTATAGACAAAAGAGTTTTACTCGTTCAATCTTACTCACACTCACAAATATAAAACCAACAACGGTGGCACCGCAGATCTCTTTGGTCACAGATTCCAACGGACTCGGTATTAGTTTCTTTGCAAGTTAATATTAAAAAATCATATTCAAAAGCTGACAGCATCGAAGGCGAACCGAGAAATTTTAATAAACATGAATTTATACTACTGGACAGATAAATTTTCTATTTATGATAGGTTTCTGATAGCCATTGTCTAAGATACATACTATCGTGTCGCTTACTCAATTCAATAGTATCTGTAGTTATAGATGTAAGTTTATTATCCGCTGCAGAACATACTCCTATGCCTGAATAGCAAAGTATTTGTCCAAACATCGGCCGTTAAAGTTATGTTTTGTCGTCTCTTATGTTATGTTTTATCTCCTGTATAAGTTCAGATAGAATATGATATTCTTCTTCCAATATACCTGTTATCGTTTTTCTACTGGGCATTGAATAAATTAAGTTATGGTTTTTATAATATACCGAAAAGTTTCTTCTCCCCTCGTGTTGAAAGGCAAGTTATTTTTTGCGATTATGGATATAATTGCAGCAGTTATTTTCATATTTTTCACTCTTTCTCTTCTAAACGACTTTATTCTTGAAAATGCTTTGTCGATTTCTCGTTGTTCTACTATTTTTGATACAAACTGACTTTAGTATGATAAATATGGCAGCGTATACATTGATCTTTGGAAAAACTTTGATGATGTGGAACGTAATGGTAACGGCGACATTTCCAATTCATCTTCTGGAACTTCTACTCCATTCAAAATATATATATTCCGAATGTTTTGCCTTATCACATTATCCAATAGTGAACATCGATCCTTGAATATTTCCACATGCTCTTGTTTCAAATGATTTGTCAAATTTGTTGTATTTCCACTGGTTTTATACTCCATTTGACAGACTCTGTGCCTTCCTTCCTTGTGCCTTATTAGTCCGAATAAAATATTTCCAAGTACTACTTTTCGCTTTAAGAAACACTGAAAGTGCATATAATTCATGAAAACGAATTTAACATTGTGAGGTTGCAATGAACCGAGGAAACATAATATCAAATTTTATTTAATTTTGTAACGTTTCGTTATACTAATATTGATTACTAATTATATAGATAGATAGATTCCTTCAAAAAACCTTATGGGGGTCCTCCCCTATGGGTTAAAGTCGATTGTGGTATTCCTATTGCGATCGTGTAGCCTCTTCGGCCGAGTAGCTGCTGGAAAGGACGAAAAGTAAAGGAAGGGATGCGTTTCGCGTTGGGGCCTGCTAGTGGACTCATCGGTAAAGCTACCTAGCAGACCCTTGTCTTAAACAGGGATACTATCGGAAGGTCTGAAATTTGTATACATAAGAATCGAAGGATTCAACGCATGGGCAGGTTATACAATTATAGTTTATTATGAGATTTGACTTCATTAACAGACTTTCGATTGTATAGCGTATTTGTTGGGTTTCTATTACATCGACTGAATGAGAGGTGGGTAATATAAATACCGCTCTTTTGACCACCTACTTTAAAACGGACAATTTATCAGTAGTAGTTTTTCGGATAATTCTGAAGACGTTCGTTTTATTACGATGTAACAGTAAATATAACAAGGGACTTGTATATTAATTACGTTATCCAACAAATTTTAACTTCTTTTCATTTTTGAAATATGCATTAGCCGATTCTCGTACAGCTACTGGTCCTGAATGCGATTTTGTAAGCAGAACAATTCTCATAGATTAAGAAGAATATCTATCGAAAACGTTTGGATGGTCTTTTGCCGTTTAAATGGTCGTCGCCCCTTTGTTTCGCGTAAGTACTGCCGTAACTATGATCGACATTGCTATTAGCCAATGTACGCTCAGTTAATGCATATAATAATGATACATTTTTTTATATATTCTTGCATACTGATGGCGGAATTATTAATTATTAAGAATCATATTACTTTTAATTTTGTTAGAAGGAGTTAAATATATGCATATAAAGTAAAACATGGTCTGTAACAATGCTTTTAACAGTAATCAGTCAACATCGCACGTATAGTATCTTCCCCTTTTACCCTTTCTTACTTTCCTTTTATTTTCATTTATATTCTTGAAATGTCTCGATGGGAACGTTTATCGTGTTTGTAATTTACATAGCCTAGATTTGGAAGGAAGAAGTCAAGGTGGGAATGTAAAAAGTGAATTTTTAGCCAAGAACATATTGTAACCAAGATTCTTTGATATGTTTCAAGCCGTTTTCTCAATAGTGGCAACATAATTTTGTGATTTATATTTGCCGAGGTAATTTTGTGTCTTTATGAAAGAGATGCAGACACTTCTATGTAAGGTATGCATATAATATGTGTATGAGATGGACAAAAGTGTTGTGTGCTGATATGAACTATAAATGAAAGTATAATCTTTAATATCAATCAACATCCTTATCTATATTATTTCAATCATGCATGGATCTTTTAATTCCAGTAATTTCCAATAGGTTATTGGCCCAGATTAGTGAAATAATGTAATAATTGATGAAAATATATCTAGTAGAACTTCAAAAAGAACTTAATCATGCGGATCGCGAAAGAAAAATAATGAGTTTGAGTTTTTTAAGAATTGAATTCCCGAACAAGAACAATTACGATACATGACGAATGCAAGTGCAAACATTATTGGTGAAAAATAATTTACAGCAATATGTGCCTGGTGGAAAGGTCAAATCAGAGATTATAGAAGGTGATGCAGTAACGGCTGCAGCAGGTGAAAACTGTTTAATTGAAGATAAGAAAACCAAATCAGATTTAGTTCTGAGCATTTCACCACGTGACTTTAAAACAACTAAAAGGTTGTAGTGTAGCACGTGAAACATGGTTAAAATTAAAATCGAAATATGTATGATAAACCCCCACGATCCTACTTTCAAACATTACTTCTCCTGCCAAAAATTACCAACTTCCTGCATAGTTGTCTGGCGCCATACCCAAAAATAGACTTCTTATCCTAAAATTTAACCCTCTTCACAAACGCTCCATTCCAATTTTTCGTGCCGCCAGACATCTTATCATAGAACTAACCCTCTCCATAAACATCCCATCTCGATTTTCCAATTATCCTATCTTAAAACTAATCACGAACACTCTATCTCCATTTCCCACATCACATTTAAAACCAGAGATATCACAAAACTCACTTATCTCCAATAATCATAAATATCCTTCCCCACTTTTTGGAACCACCTCCAAAAGACTCATGTATAAAAGCTGACCGAGCTAGAGAATAAAGCAGCCTTAAGCATCCTATAAAACTATACAGAGTTTCGTTCAACGTTTACTCGCGAGTTGTATATGTCACTACGGTACATTATAATTGCGCTACTGGCAAAGACCTATTGATAGTACGGTACAATAGATACGTTCGAACTCGATACTTTATTGTTATCGGACGTTGTTTGACTTCAACCACCCTTCCCGTGACATATGCGTCGAAAGGATGATGATGTAATAGGCAACATAAATAAATTCTTTGATGCGGTGGACAAATTAGAAGAGATGAACGTGGATATAAACGCTAATTGCCGTTATGAAAGGCTATTTTTGGTAGCAAAGCTAAATTGCGTGGTCTTTACGAGGAGGTGAAACGCAGGTTAACGAAATCGTAATCGTCGCGGGGAGCGAATCGCGAATTCAGAAAGTGACGTGCTTTTTATAGGAACAAATCGCTAATGGGGTGAATAATATCAACCAATTAGCGATTGGAAAAAACCCGCCATCGAGCATTGCAAAAAGCATAGAAACAGGACTCTCGACGACACAAGGAGAGTCCTGAGTGAAGAAGCGTTGAAGAGTCCTCGTAGAAATAAATCGTGACTGGCATGGGCGTGAGGCGTTCGGTGTTGGAGAGAGTCGAATTAGAGCGTGTTTCCGTGTGTTATAGTTACGTTATTTTAGTGCTCTTTCTTTCGTTGAATTAGTTTTCTGAGTTTAGTGTTTGAATTATTCTGTTCATATTGTTCTGTTCGTTTTCGGTGTTTCAAATCGATCGCGCAGACCCGATACTCCTTCGATTAAACAAGGAACATATAAATATTTAGTCCCTGTACGCTGAAGACAATAAAACCTGTTTTCGACATCCTACAATAATGTGGTGGTAATGTAAATCAAAATAAACCATAGCAAGAGCTGACACAAAAATTGACAGACAAACGAAGGGAAGACGGTGTTTGTTGTTGTATTGCTTAAACAAATGGAAACACTAATTGAAAGGTTACATTTAGTTCATCAGAACTCTTTGAGAGTGAAGGTAAAAGGAAAAGCAATGGTAAAAATAATTGATCAGAAGAATAAAAAAATTGCCAATTTGGAAAACACACTGTTAGTACCCGAATTAAAGAACAACTTAATGTCAGTTACCAAAATTGTCGATAAGGGTAATGAAATTTTTAAAAGAAATATAGCGATGATAAAAGGGTTGAATGGAGATATAAAGCTAATAGCAAATAGGTTTGGAAACCTATATAATATTAAGCAACTTGGAGTGGAAATAGACCAGAATATGAACGATGATAATATAAAATAATATATGATAAAATGTGTGGCACGAACAGATAGGACATCTAAATGAAAAGCATTTGATACAATTATTGAAACGCTTAAATATTAAACAAGGAATAAATAAAAACAGTCTGAATTGCAGGATATGTACTTCAGGCAGACAAGCTGCACCACCATGACACCACCATGACTACATGAGAGAGCAAGTGAAAAACTTAAAATTATTCATAGTGATATATGTAGGAATGTTGGGTAGCAACAACAGAATAAGCACTGATGCAAATATAATAATGATTTATTCTAAACTAAAACTTATTCTAAGCGCTACTAACTCTCGGCTGACCTTCAAAAACTGACATTCACTCGCTATCTCTCAAAAGACTCTATGACAGACTCTAAAACACACTGACTCTTCCGCGTCCTTGCACCTTTATTTAAACCATGCACTCTGTCTTCTTTCATACTCATGCTCTCTTTTCCAATCGGTGGGTCACGTATCCTAAACATTCCTAGACTTTCACTCTTCATTTACATTCGATACTGCCATAAATATCCCGTTCATACGATTCTTGCACGCGGTCACTCGTTCTTCTACAGGCACTCCAGATAATAGCTTGAACGCAAAAGCCGAACCCGAGGACGCTGTTTATTGTTACTCGCTTTCGAGGAACGGCTTAGGCGTTCCCATGCACTTTATAGCCACACACTCTACAGCCTACGCACACAACGGATACTGTCACAGGCAGTGACTTTCTACTGGGAGAACCGACTACGAGAGGTTCGAAGTATCTTTGTACATTTATCAGTGACAAAGTGAGACACTATAAGGTATATACGTTAAAGAATAAAGATGAATTGTTCGAAAAATTCAAAGAATACAAATTTCTGATAGAAAACATTAGTGAAAAGAAAATTAAGTACCTACAAACTGATAATGGGAAAGAACGTTGTAATACACGTTTCGATAAATTTCTGAATGATTGCGGAATACAAAGATTATCTACATTATATACACTCCAGTAAAATGGCGTTGCTGAGAGGAAAAATAGAACCTTATTTGAAATGACGGAGTGTTTGACTTTAAATTCAAAAATGCACAATAATTTTTGGATCAAAGCAATCTTGGTGGCAAACCATATTAGAAACAAGTCGCACAAATTGATTAAATGGAGGAATAACTTATAAAGTTTGGTTTGTTAAAAGGACAAATATTAACTATTATAGGGAATTTGGAGCAAAAACTTATATTATATAATGGACAAAAGGATAACTAGAAGAAAAATGAATCAAAGATCCATAGAAGGTTATTTTATTAGATATTCCGAACAAATAAAAGGGTATAGAGTATACATACCACAAAGGAGAAAAGTCATTGTGTAATGAGACATAAAGTTAGCAATTGAATTAAATGAGTCCACAGATGTCAACGAAGAAATAAATCAAAAGGTGGTTAACGATAATTTAATTGATGTGATAGTAACATACGAAAAAGCTTACCATGATCAAGAAATCGACGACTATATAGAAAATACAAGTACAGAAAAGCGATTATTCGGGAGATCCAAAATCATACGTACAGGCAAGTAAGGAAAGTCGAAGAAGTTTTATAAAAGAATATAAAATAACGAGGTGTCTGAAGCAAGAGTGAGTGAAGTGAGCAGTGAAAATGAAACGTTGAAAAACGCAGTTGCAAATTATGCGGAAATAGAACTGCACGAAGCGATAAAATTTTAAGCCAAAGAGGAGTGGTATAATAAGATAAATTGTGTTTTAAAGTGTTACGGACCCAATCCGTTTACTCGTAGATCGTTGTGGCGGGCACGGGTGTTGGTTTGTAAGGCCCACGTGTGCAGTAGATCCGGCTCGAATTTACCAATGAATTCGGCAGACTTCAGCTAGGTGATCCATTGATTGATTG
The DNA here is from genome assembly GCF_001483705.2 of Eufriesea mexicana. Classification (NCBI taxonomy): domain Eukaryota; kingdom Metazoa; phylum Arthropoda; class Insecta; order Hymenoptera; family Apidae; genus Eufriesea; species Eufriesea mexicana. Next base: position 1,226,643 of record NW_016908927.1, read on the forward strand.
AGATGATCGTGTTCGGTTTGGTTATATAACAAATAACCACTTAACGGTGAATGATTATTCGCAAAGGCTTGCGGAGTCGCTGAGAATGACTTCAAAAATGATCTCAATCAGTATGACTTCAAATTGACCAACAACTTGTATGACTTATTGAGAGTGATGTGTTCACTCTTGTCTTTCATGAACGACTGGATCTGCGACCTACGATCTTTCTAAAGAAGCCAAAGAAGCCAAAAAGTGAACAAAGGAAAAGCGTTCTTCTGATTGACAGATATTCGGACCAAGGGTGGCCGAATTAGTTGCCCCCAAAGAAGGGAGAAACGTCTTCCACGACAAGGTCGCTAGTGGAGAAAACCCCTCCTTCAGAGTGGTGTTGTTGGAGGGCCACCTGCACGTTGGTGACCCTTCTTGAGAGGTGACCGTGAATTTATGGCTTCGAAAACCGTGGCTATCGCACAGGGCCTGGTCCTTTCTTTTGTGGGCCCATTATCAGCCAAATCCTACGTGCTGTTGTCTGGTTTCTAAAATTAGGCGCTAAAGAATGCCTCGTGTTCGGTAACCCGAGAAAATAAAGAACGGTTTGCAAAAATGTACTGTAAACGGATAAAATGGAAAATACCGAATATGAAATAAGTCGGCACTTAGAAAAAGAAACTTAGTACAAGAATCAAAGAATGAAAATGTGAAATGTCGAATAGCATTGACGAATAAATCTAATAACAAAGGGGAGATAATTAAAAGAAAGGATAGATTAGTAACAATAGAATTTAGCCAAAGAGAATGATATGATTATAAATATACATTTTCATCTGTTGCTAGGCTTGAATCGTTCACAGTATTAATAGCTCTAGCAGTACAATATAATTTAATGATACACAAAATAGACGTGACAACAGTCTACTTTTGAATAGTAAGTTAGAAAAGGAAGTCTATATGGAAATACTTGAATTTGAAATAATGTACAAAAGAAACGAAACAATTATAATTCAGAAAAATTATATAAGAGAATTGATTAAAAGGTTGAATATGGAAAATGTATAGGGAGTCGGTACTCCGGGAAATATTATTGAGAAATATGACTTAGATAAAGAAGACTATAATGCTCCGTATAAAGAAATAATAGGTGGTTTAATGTACTTGACAGTTATAATGAGACCAGATATAACGAACAGAGTCGTACACTTAACACAATTACTGTTAGTGTATGTTACCGTTAGTTTGTTCGATATGTATAATGGTGCTATAGCGTGGGAAGCAGAAAAACACAAAACTATGACTATGTCATCAGTAGAGGCTGAATGTATGTCAATAGAGCAAACGTTTAAACAAGCTATGTATATTTATTTGAAGAAATGGGATTGAATGTAAATATAAAATTGTTTAATGATAATCAAAATGCGAATCTACTCACAAAGAATGCAACGTTTCATTTAAGGTCAAAGCATTATTAATATCTTATATAAGCTTAATATAAGATATTATTTTGTGGGGAATGCATTTAAGATTGATGAGTTCAATATGCAATACTCATCTACCGAGTAAATGGTTGCGCATGTATTAACGAAATGTTTGAGCGTAAATAAATATAAGTTTTTTTATAAGTTTTTTATATTAAAGAGATTAAAAGATTTAAGAGATGGAATAAAAGAAAAGGCTATTGAGATAGAATGGCAACTATACGCATGGAGAGGGGTATGTTGAAAGTAAATTAATTACAATCAATGCATGCAGAGGTCAATCATGAATAATAACCGTCACAAGTGTCTAGCTTATATTATTTCAATCACGCATGGATATTTCGATTCCTGTAATTCCCCTCAGTTTTATTATTATTTATCCTCAGTTTTATTATTATTTATTTCCTCGATAACAGCTTCGAATATTTCTGTTAGGATTGATGTTGGCAGAGGAGGCGGTATTAGTATAGGTAATTCTTTCGAATGTGCGTGGTTATGTTCCTTATTAAATAAATTTAGAAACAATGTAGCAGATAAGATGAGTAAGATAGGTTGTTCGACAGTAGGAGAGATGAAAATTGAATTAGCCCGTATCGGTTGTATCAAGTCGACCAAGTTAAAGTTAACGAAATTGTAAAAGATTTGGAAAAGAGTGATATCATTCGAGAGAGCACATCGTCTTATGCCAGTCCCGTGGTTTTAGTGCGTAAGAAGAATGATGAAATTCGTATCGCTATTATTTACCGGGGTTTGAATAAGATCACAAGATCAATAAGTTATTACCTGCTATATATGATCAAATTAATCAATTAGTTAATGAAACCACCTTCATATCACTTGATTTAAAATCGGGATTTTATCAAATACCAATGCATTCTGACTCGGTGAAATTTACCGCTTTCGTTATTCCTGATGGCCAGTAGGAGTTTTCGCGGATGCCTTTTGGTCTCGCGAATGTTCCCGCTATTTCTCAGAGAGTTATGAACAAAATGATTAATGATTGTGCGTTGGTATATATAGACGTTATCTTTTAACGAGGAAGCTTTTGAAAAGTTTGATGCAGTTGTAGGTATCTAACAATGTAGTAAAAGGAATAAAGGAGATTTTGGAAAATAGGCCTTTTTTTATTTTAGGTGGGGCAAATCTTCAAGAAGATACCCGGCGCTCCTAGGGGACGGGGCGGGGTTAAGTGGGATTTGTACCCACTAAAACCCCCACGATGGCCGTCCTCTCGCGACATCGAAGCGCCCTGGACTTCGCGGCGAAGCAATTGCAAGAACGCTCCCGCGACACAACCCGAAGGTTCCTTCCCGAAGCGACGGGAACTCGCACCGCTACCTCACGTACAGTATACACGTGTGATGGGCCGCGACAGCATACCTTCATTCGCAACCCGAAAGCACGAATATGCGCATACTCTGCGGGCGCCGCGCGAACGGTGACCCCCACCCGCCTGCTCGTGGTCTCCATGACCTAGGTTACAAACGGGGTAGAGAGACTGTCCTCCCGGCCATAGGTCCAGGGACGCACGCAAAGGCAGAGGGCTAACGCGTTGACCCCTCCGGGGATTTTTCAGTAACATAACAGATCCTTCCCTCGCAGAAGGCCACCGCACGCCACGCGCTCGCGCTCGCCTCCATCTTCGGAACGATGGCGGAGAGCGAGAGATCCCTCCCTACAACGCGGTGCAGGACCCGGCACTCGCGAGCCCACGCCGGACATTCATTTAGCGTGTGCTGCGCCGTGTACCGCCCCTCCCCGCAGTGATGACACTGCGTCGTTCTCACACGTCCGACCCGACCCAGGTACTCTCCGAAACATCCGTGTCCGGTGAGCACCTGCGCCAGGCGGAACGTGTACCGGCTGCCGCTGCGCGCTCAGGCATCCGAAACTGGGAGCACGGCTCCGATAGGCCGGTGCCGCCGACTGCACGGCTCCCTCAGCCGAGCCCACCAGGCAGACATAACGGCCTGCCGGAACCGGCACCTCAACGAAACGGCCCCGTCGGTCGGAACCTCGCCGCCATCCCGGTGGAGGAGTTCGTACACGTGAGCCTCCTACCCGCTAGTAGGTCAAACGGCGGGATCCCCTCCAAGGCCGTCGCCACCTCAAGAGAAATCGTGTGATAACCGCGCACGACCCTGATCGCCATCCTGCCGGCGATTCTCCGGAGGATCTTCCGACAGCGAGGACTGACGGCCAGATCGTTCGCCCAGATCGCAGCACCGTAGAGGGCTACCGAGCGAACGACTGCCGTGTAGAGACGGCGCACCTCCCCGCCTCTCCTGCCCAGGTTGGGGAGCAGGCGGTAAAGTGCCCCCGCCACCCTCTCCAGGCGTGGTTCCAGCGCGAGAAGATGCTCGTCGAACCGCCAGTGGCTATCGAGGGTGAGACCGATATATTTCATCTGGCGCCGAACCTCAACCACGGCAATCCCCACTTGTAACCGCGACCGGTGCCCCCGGGACCGACGACAGAACCACATCGCCTCAGTCTTCTCGGCGGAAATTCGCAGCCCCAGCCGGCGGGTGCCGCGCGCAACGCGGGCCGCGCCAAGCTCTGCGAGCCGCGTGGTAGATTCCCAGCTTCGTCCGGCGGCCATCACCGGCGTGTCGTCCGAGTAACACGTCAGGCTCTGGCCGGCGGGGAGGGAATCAGCAAACTGGTGTCGTACGCGAGATCCCACAGGATAGGGCCCAGGACCGAACCCTGAGGGACCCCGCAGTTCGACGCCCGTGCGGCGGTCGAGTATCGTCCAGGGTACTCGACCGTGGTCACCGTTGCGACGAAGGACGGCGTGCGACGGCGCCCATTGGCTGGTGGGCCGCGGCAAGAGTAGCGAGGATTGCCTGCCGGGACGTCATGTTCAGGGATAGGATTTGCTGCGGGGGACGTAGGAACGGTTGCTGGATCGGCTGCCCGAGCTGCGCGGTCGTACGGTGCGCTGGACGGCAACACAGCGAGTGACCTCACCGCCGGGACCCAAGCAGCGGAGGGACAGTGGCCCGCACCCTGCCCAGTGGAGGCCAACGGTACAATAGACTGGACCGGGAAAAGTGTCGCAAGGGAGGACATGGATGCGTGTCCTCTGGGTAAGCTGGGAGGGGAAGAGCGCATGGCGCTTAGCCGTGTGCTCGGCGTTACCACGCGTGCGCGTGCCGCCAGCACGAAAAAGTCGCCGGTAGATGTCCGCGAGCGCGAATGCTCCGCGTTTGCGGGGCTGTCGGCGCTCCGGACGGGGAGGGTCTCTCGTCCTCTCCGTGGGAAGCAACTGCGAAGAGGACGAAGCGGTTGCGAAGGGTTGACGAGGGGCTGTCCCCCACCCCCCCGTCTAAGATCGAGAGAGTTGAGGACAACTCCACCGTCGAGAGCCTCCGGGAGACGATCCGCCGCATGGCGGCGGAGAACGCCGCCCTACTGCGAAGATGTCAAACCGCTGAGGTTAGTTACTCAGCCCATCAGGCTGAGTATAGTATTGGGCAGACGAATAGTGCCGCACTACGAGCGGATCGTTCCCCAGTGGGGCGGCGGGGGGTTGCTGGCCTCGCGCCCGCCCCACCTAAGCGTGCGTCTGCGGGTGCTGGGGCAGTGGCGCCGGCACCTGCCTTCGATGTGGAGGCTGCCTTTATGGCATTCGGCTTCCGCCTGGAGAAACGTTTTGAGGAGCTCGCTCGCATGCTCCCTGGGGCGGCCGGGCGGGATCTGCCTGTCCGGGCACCGGAGCAAGCGGACTCTACCGCCGGTTCGCGCTCGCGGCTCGGCTCGGCGGCCTAGTTGGGTCCTGTCGCGGGGCCTGCTCGAGGCGGTCCTGTTGAGGCCCCGGTTACGGTGCCGGACGCGGCCTGAGTCGTCGCCGAGGAGGGAGAACCCTCGTGGACCACCGTAATCGGGCGACGCGAAAAACGGGAGCGACGGCGGGCGGCCGCCGTTGCGAGTGCGCCTAAGAGCGCTAAGAGCGTTGTCGCTAAGCCGGTGCGCCCCGTCGCAGGGACGATCTCCGTAGGGCAGCGCTCTGCGATGAGAGAGGAAAATGTGGCGGCAAGGGGTGGCACCAAATCGGGCCCCACCCTGAAGCGGCCACCACCGAGGGCCGCTGTCGCGATCAGCGTCCCCGGGAATTCAGGGCTGACTATCGCGGAGGCGATATCGATCGCGAGGTCGCGGATCAGCCTTGAGGTTCTTGGGATTGGGGATCTTCGCCCCCGTCGCGCCGTCTCCGGCGGTCTCTTTTTGGAGATCGGTGGCACCGAGGAGGGAAGCGCGCGTTCGCGCTCGCGACCAAAGTAAGGGAGGCCTTGCAAGGGACAGACGTTCGTGTTTCGGTCCCCTGCAAGAAGGCGGAACTGAGGGTGACAGGGCTCGTCGACTCAGTCGCTCCACGCGAGGTGGCCGCGGCCCTGGCCGGGGTCGGCGGCTGCAACGAGGAGCATATTGAACTGGAGAAATCCGGCTCTCCGCCTCGGGCCTCGGTTCCGTCTGGGTCCAGTGTCCCCTCGCGGCCGCACGTAAAGTTGTGGCGTGCGGGCGGATCCGCGTCGGGTGGACGTCCGTCCGCGTACAAGTCCTGGAAGCACGGCGGCTTCAGTGCTACCGTTGCCCTCGTATACGGTCATGAGAGGAAACGGTACACCAGCGAGGTGGACCGCGCGACACCTGCTTCAGGTGCGGCGCTGCAGGACATCGCGCCGGCGGGTGCACCGCGCCGGCACCCAAGTGCTTGGTCGGCCCTCCGGCCACCGGCTGGGAATGCTCCAGGCCAACCTGAACCCCTCGCGGGCGGTTCAGGACATGTTCCTGCAGACGCTTGCCGAGATGGGCGTTGGGTTGGCTGCTGCCTACGAGCGGTACCGCATCCCTGACCAGGACGGGTGGTTTGGGGATCAGGACGGCACCATGGCGATTGTCGCCAGGGGACTGCCGCGGACACCAACACCTACGTTGCTTCATAGTGCGCGGGGGGGGGGGGGGGTGTCTTCGTGGCGGTCTCCTGGAATGACGTTGTCGTGGTGGGGTGCTACGTTTCGCCCAACCGCGGCCTCTCGTCCTACGAGTGGTACCTGGACGAGGTCGGAAGGTTCCTTAAAGGACACGTGACCCATCCGGTTCTGCTCCTGGGGGATTTCAACGCCCACTCCGTGGCTTGGGGTTTCCCGCGAGCAGACGCGAGGGGTAGGACCCTGCTTGACTGGGCCGCGAGATTGGATCTCCAGTTCCACAACTGGGGATTCGTAAGAACGTGCGTCCGGTGGAACGGCACGTCTATCGTGGACCTGTCGTTCGCCTCGCCGGCGGCTGTGCGGCGGGTCACCGACTGGATGGCGGCGGGGATGTGGAGACGCTAAGCGACCACCTTCACATCACCATGATGATAGCCGTCACTCCTCGATGCAGTCGGGGACCCCCCCGCGCCGCGATGGGCGCTCGGGCGTCTCGATCGCGAATTGTTTTCCGCGTTCGTTCAGGTCTTCACCTGGTCGGAGGGCGGTACTGGGCGCAATGTCATCGACGCGGGGGAAGGGGCCGAGCGGCTACGGGCGGCGATGACGCGCGCCTGCGATGTCGCAATGCCACGGGTAAGGGCGCCACGGACAAGGGGGGCAGTGTACTGGTGGTCGGGCGAAATCGCGCAGCTTCGCGAGCTCTACGTCCTCGCTTGGCGCCGGTACCCTCCAGCGCGACGGCGATGGCGCGTGGTGTCAGATGGAGACCTCACGCGTCTCTATCGCGAATACCAGTCAGCGGTAGGAGATCTCGGGAGGGAGATCCGCTGAGCCAAAGCTGGGCAATGGGACGAGCTACTCGCGACGCTCGAAAGCGATCCGTGGGGGCGCCCCTATAAATTAGTTATGGGGAGATTGGGGGCTTGGGCATCCACGGTGTCCTGAGCTCCTGCGTCGGGTGATCGACACCATCTTCCCGGTGGCGGCGGAGCAAGGGGTGCGACTCGTCGCCGCGCGATTGGACCGGGTCGGATGGTCCGTCGAGCTGGGGGTCTCACGCGAGGAGTTGGGTCGTGCGGTCGTTAAGATGGGGGTGAGAAGCACCCCCCCCCCCCCCCCACCCCCCCCCCCCGACCGGACGGCATCCAGGGCCGAGCATTCGCACTGGCTCTGGAGGTGTGGGGCGACTGGGTGAGGCGGCTGTTCGACAGCTGCCTTAGGACCGGTTGCTTCCCGGCGTGTTGGAGGAGAGCGAGGGTCGTGCTCATCCCCAAACCGCGGAGGCCGCCGGAATCACTAAAGGCATACCGGCCGATATGTCTGCTGGACGAGGCGGGCAACCTGTTCGAGCGCGTTCTAGCGGCTCGTCTCTTAGGGCACTTATCGGGCGCAGGCCTCGATCTCTGCGAAAGCCAGTTTGGGTTCCGGCAGGGTCGGTCTACAATAGACGCGATTCAGCGCGTCCGTACCCTGTCGGAAGCTGCCGTTCACCGGCGCGGGGTGGTGTTAGCGGTTGGCGTCGATATCGCCAACGCCTTCAACTCCCTGTCCTGGGCCGCCATTCGGAGCGCTCTGGTTTATCGCAGGGTCCCCCGTACATGGTGGCGGTGATCGGTGACTACCTGGCGGGGCGCACGATCGAGTATCCCGGGCGAAACTCGATCGTTGTGCAGCCGTCGAACTGCGGGGTCCCTCAGGGCTCGGTCTTGGGACCGATCCTGCGGGATCTCGCGTACGATGCCGTATTGTGGACTCCCCTCCCCCGCGGTTTGAGCCTGACGTGTTACGCGGATGACACGCTGTTGATGGCCGCGGAGTCGAGCTGGGAAGAGGTCACGCTGCGCACGGAAAGCGGCGGGGCCCTCATCGCGAGCAGCATCCGGCGGCTGGGGCTGAGCATCTCCCCCGAGAAGACCGAGGCCATGTGGTTCTGCCGTCGGCCACGTGGGGCGCCGCCCTGGTCCCGGATGCTCGTGGGTAAAGCTGTGGTCGAGGTTCGGGACCGGATGAAATATCTCGATCTCGTACTCGATAGTCACTGGCGGTTTGACGAGCATCTTCTCGCGCTGGAACCACGCCTGCAGAGGGTGGCGGGGGCACTCTGTCGCCTGCTCCGCAACCTGGATGGGCCAGGTGGGAGGGTGCGCCGTCTCTATGCGGGAGTCGTTCACTCGGTGGCCCTGTATGGGGCTTCGATCTTGGCGAACGATCTGGTCGCTAGTCCGCGCAGTCGAGCGATTCTCCGGCGAGTCGCTCGCAGGATGGCTGTCAGGGTCATGCGCGGCTACCGCATGATTTCTCATGATGCGGCGATGGTCCTGGCGGGCATCCCGCCGTTCGACCTACTAGCGGATGGGGGGGGGGGGGGGG